>NC_065513.1:5634015-5654834 GCF_006386435.1 Epinephelus moara
CAGTGCCTCCTCCAAAATACTTTAACAGTGCTCCTGGGGAAGTTTCATGTAACTCATGAGCATAACAGGGAGTTGATGTAAAAGGAATATGTTTATTTACTCACATAAATTACTATGCTCTGCAGCAAACAACATATCTCAAATTATAAGTTAACTAATTAATTCATTAATGCAAAAACATATCACTAGCAAACGTCACCGCGTCTGTAATTAATATTATTAAACATTTGCTATCAAACGTTATCAAAAACGTTGTTTTGATGCCAAAAAGCGACCCAGAATATATACACCGCAAATCAACTTATTCATACACAAACACAAAAACGTTAGCTTGAATAGTAAGCTATCTAACCTTCCACTTAAAAGAAAAGTTTCTCTGGCTTTGAACTAACGTTAGCTAGCTAATTTAGTTTCTCTGGCTTTGAACTAACGTTAGCTAGCTAATTTGCTATTATAGGCTAACGTAGTTGGAACGAAATATCAACAATAATTAGGGACTTTCCTAATTTGAGGAAACTTTTCAAAAGTAGTGGTCACGGGGCCCTAAGCAGGTGCTTAGTTCGCTTATGCCTTGGGCCGGCTCTGGTGTGACCACACAGAGTTTGATGGGGAATCTGCTTTTAATCTATGTTTTATGGTAGATGTACAACGTGTTTTTTTACTTGGGGCTCTGTTACATGGAGGCCGTTACGATAATGTAGTTTGTCCTGAGTTATACAGCTGGAGGTATTTATGTAATGAAAGGACATTGTGTGTGTGTGTGTGTGTGTGTGTGTGTGTGTGTGTGTGTGTGTGTGTCTGTCTGTCTGTCTGTCTGTCTCTCTGTCTGTCTCTACATTTGTTTGAATAGGTAGGCTATGTGTGGTCTGCCGATTTTACTGAGAGGGGACAACACTGTTTAGTGCAGAGGTCTTCAACAGGGGGTCCGCGGAGGTAGGCTACTGCAGAAGGTTCGTGACATTTTTGGTTGATTAGACAATTTTTTCTATTTTTTTCCACAGATTATAATGTCTTTAAATACACATTAACATTAATCCAACATATTGTAGCAAATGGATAAATGGAGGCAGAATATGTTATCTTTCAGTAAGAAACGCACACATTCAGCTACACACAGGAGCTCTCTCAAACTGGGCACCGGTTCACTCACAGTCCCTATCGCTGCTGTGCCAATCACGCGGCTGCATGTTACACGCTGGCTCTGTCAGGTTCCCTGTGATTGGCCGAGAGCCTATTCAGTCCCGAGTGGTGTTGTCAAAAGATAGGCCTACTAAAACTTAGTATCGATTTAGATATCAACTTGCACGGGTATTAATACTGAAAGTGCCGTCCTTTGATCTGCCGGTTCGCGCAAATATCAGCCGACTCTGACCATACACAGACACCGCTGCAGACAGTCAGGCAGCCTCTCACCTCACAGCAGCAGCATGATGGACCTGGACGTACACACACACACGACGTAAACATGGCAAGTGGGCTACAAGCAGTAAAGCGCCCGTTTAAACATGTAAATCAGGCCTATTCAATTAAAGGCCCAGAAGCAACCTCTGAGCGGCCCTGGCAGGGATCGGTACCGAGACCCGGTGTTAAACGGCCCGAGGCAAATTTAATCAAGACCGTAATAATAGTAAGCTCCGACGCTATCGGCTCTTAACGTTAGCTAAAGTTTGGGTTTCATGTATCATCATGAAGCAGTCTCTCTTCTGCTCTCTGCATGTCAGGGCTGACCTCTTACTCACAGCGCCTCAGGAGGGGAGGTGTGTGCATGAGTGCGTGGAGAAAAGGGGGGAGGGGGAGAGAGGGAGATGCAGGTAGAGAGATTGTGGATTGTGTGTGTTGATAGATATTGTTAATGTCACTTATTATGCTTCTGTGAATTGATAGCTCTTTTTATTTTGTTTCTGCGTTATGTTGAGGAGGGCCATGCATGATTATCTATCTATCTATCCATCTATCTATCTATCTCTGTCTGTCTGTCTGTCTGTCTGTCTATATGCTAAAAAATGTGGATTGGTTGCTCGCTGCTAAAAATGTGGCCCATCGACATTATCTGGTTTTAAAATCCGGCCCAGCTGAAATTGTAATTGATAGCCCTGACCTAAAGATTGTGTTGTTGCTGTTATTTTTGTGATGATGTTCTGACTTAAAAAAAAAAAAAGTTTCCACATTTATGTTTAAAATAGAAACGTCAATTTGAATAGTTTGCATGCTTGATTATCATGCAATTGACAGACAGTGTTGATATTGGCATTGGTATCAGTTGACAAGATATGTAACCAGTCATAACCAGTCATTTCTATTCATTTGTTTCTGTATAATACAGAAATCTGTCATCTCAATCTGCTGTGGTAAAATTGATGGATTCACGAGTTAAAGCTTGTGTGGTTTTAACGGGGATGTGTTAGTAGCAGAATTTAAAATAACTTTGGTATTATTACCCAACACAAACTATGTTAGTCTGATCTTAGATAAGCCTCCTTAGATTAAAAAAAATGAGTTTTGCTTTACACCACTGCATATAACAGCTGAGTGCTGCTGTTGGTGTCTACGTTATGTAGTAATTGACTATATTGATAGAAACCTTTTGTACTTCTGTGCAGCAGACGTTTTCAACTTAAGTCAGTCAACAGACATACCGCTGTTACCATGATTAAACAGATAAGTTACAGATATCATGTTACAGCTGAAATCAAAGACGAAACAAAATAAAAAACTTACCACTATGAAACATCCTGCTCCAGTCTTTGTTGAGAAGTTGCTTCGGAGTCAGCTCGTGTTTCTTTACTCAAATTGATGCGGGAGAACTGAAGGCCTTGTTAGCTTAGCCACAGCGTGTTTTTAGCAGCTCATGTAGCCTCCAGAGGTGAAATTCTGTTGAGGTAAGGAGCATGACGTTTCCGATACACGCTCTAAGCATTGCACTAATCACAACAGACTGAGCGAGCTGACCAATCACAGCAGAATGGGCTGCTGGGAAGGCTGGACATGAACCCAAACAGAGAGTTTCAGACAGAGATGTTGCAGAGCAGTATAACAAAAATAATGTGTTTTTTGAACATTATATCACCTAAATCTATTCCACTAGACCCCAATATTACAAATATGACGGCAAAAATTAGCATGATAGGACTTCTTTAAAGTTGTTGAATGGTTGCGGTTAGGTTTAGGCAATATAATTACATTTGTTAGGTTATGTAACACAAAGTTAATATCATGAATGATGTCAGAGCACAACTACCTAAGTTATGGAATATGTTAAAATAACACTGACATTTGATTTAACATGTGACAAACTGCAGTCTTCTGGGTAAAGGTACAGTTATTTGACCCATCCACCTCCACTCCTTCCCACCCTATGCAGACTTTCTTGCTCTTTATCCTACATCAGTTGCTCTTAGCATCAAGTATTGCTGCAGACAAGAGTTAGCTGAAAGCCCAGTGCGTTTCATAAAGATGCCAAAGCGTGCCTTTGGAGTCAATATCACATGCTAGGGTGATGACAAAGCATCAACATTTGATGACCAGGGAATGAGAACAGGCTGGGTACTCCTGGGCACTGCCGAGGTGCCCTTGAGCAAGGATGTAATATAAAAAAATAAAACAACAAATAAAGACATGACATTTAGAATTTTTATTAGTTAATAGTTGCACCTTACAATACACTTTTTTTGTTTGTTTGTTTGTTTGCTTGTTTGTGTGTTTGTTTCAACAGAACAGCTCCTGCAAGATTTTATGTCTGCTTGACAAACACAGAATTCTTCCTTAGACAGAAGGGTTCAGGGTAGGGCAACTATGGGGCGGGATGATCTCTGAACTTTGATACTGCTGAGTTGGCTTTGTGTGCGTGTGTGTGTGTATGTGTGTGAGAGAGAGAGAGAGAGAGAGAGAGCATGTGTCTTAGGGCTCCGTTGATAGCCAGTCCACACATCGCTTTTGTCTGTGTGAGCTCTAGTTTGAGTGACACATACTGTATAACCCCGGTGGCAGGCTGAAACAGATTGAATCTGTCAGCCTGTGTTAACCAATGATGAGGGTGAGCCACCTCTGACAGCACACAGCATTTTTTTGCCAAGGGACTCGTTCAATCTGCATTCAATCAATGAAAGTAATCCCTTGTTTGTTTTAGGATGCACATCTGGGACAGGTGGCAGAGAGAGTCGGGGTGCTGCACACTGTACATGACCCCAACCTCTGCTTCATCTGCAACCCTTTATATGGAGGCCAAGTCATTTCAGCAGGGTCAGACTAATGGAAAAGAACCTCCTCCTCCTCTTCCTGTGCAGCTCCATAGCTGCTTGATAGGTGGACATATTTATATTGGCAACCTCCAAGAGCTGTCTGTGACATTGGCTGAGGCCAGCCGAGGGCATTTGGGATACAGCTGTGTCCATTTTAATTCTGAAATATTCCTTAAACTTGTGTTTACCCTGAAAGCAGAGGTCAAAAGAATCCCTTCACCAATTCATCAATGGGAAAATCACTCAGGTGAGCTGGCCAGACAGGGGCTGTGTGTGTGTGTGTGTGTGTGTGTGTGTGTGTGTGTGTGTGTGTGTGTGTGTGTGTGTGTGTGTGTGTGTGTGTGTGTTGGGGGCAGTTATCAGTAATATTGAGAGTGGCCAGCAGTGACTTATGCAAGTTCAAGGACTTTATTGATCGGTGAGGTGGTCTTAATCAAAGTTGGTCTTCCCTCTGCACTCCTGGTGATTAAATAAGTTGGAGAGAGCTGACATAAGTCTTCAGCATTTCCATCACTTTTCAGTCAGCCCTCAGCTTCTTCCAACATGCCTTTGTCCTGCAGAAAAAAGTCATTGTTTTAAGTTAAATGATTAATCAACATCATATTTGTATCGTGCTTTTCAAAACAACTTAGAAAGTGCTTTACCACTGAGCAAAACATGACACAAGACCTTTTTTTAAGTAAAAATAAAATAAAATTCAAATATCACACCAGAGATACAGAGGCTAATAGCAGCCTGAACTCTGAGCAGGGAACTGCAGGATGATTCACAGCATGCCTGGATGGAGCTGGGTGGACAAATGAGTATTACATTTACAAAGAAAGGTCCCAAAGAGAACATCTCACTGACAAACAGTAGTGGACCTAAAACTGCACCTTGTGGTACACGATAGTTGTTAGAGCCATTAAATATATCAGGTTATCTTATCATGCAACATATACAGGGGTTAACACATGATTATGAAAACCTGTCCAACTTTAGACAATTTATTTAAATACCACTGCAATAGAAACTATTTCTAAAGAGCTCATTATGTTACATTATGTTATGTGTTTTTTTTTGTTGATGCTGCAGACTAGAACTGGGAGGTATCAGCTGGAAAACATGATGTGGCCATTACATTAAGCCTTACATAGTCCAGATTTAAAGTAGATCACAATATCACAGAAAATAAACATTCTACACATGTTTTCCTAAGGTTTTGTCCAGGCACTTTTCATTAAAAGAGGGTAAAACAATAAATTTATGAATATGAATGAAAAATGAATCAACAGACATTAATGTCTGTTAAGGAGCTTGCCGTATATAACATAATTTCTAGAAAGTCCTAAATTGTATGGGGTGCCGTTTGTAAAGTGGCTCACGCTGAAAATAACATCAACATTTTGCCATATTTAGCTTCAAACAATGTTTAAAAAAGTGTTGTGAATTTTTTCACGTCACCTTTTACCACATTTACAGCAATATTTGTTAACTTAGAAATATATTAAATAGTTAAATCTAAATATTAAATGTGGCACCTAAATGTTAAATCTAAATATTAAATCTAAATCTAAATCTAAATGTTAAATCTAAATGCTAAATCCAAATCTAAATGTTAAATCTAAATATTAAATCTAAATCTTTAGATTTAACATTTAGATTTAGATTTAGATTTAGATTTAGATTTGGATTTAGATTTAACATTTAACATTTAGGTGCCACATTTAATATTTAGATTTAACTATTTAATATATTTCTAAGTTAACAAATATTGCTGTAAATGTGGTAAAAGGTAACGTTAAAAAATTTTTTAAACATTGTTTGAAGCTAAATGTGGCAAAATGTTGATGTTATTTTCAGCGTGAGCCACTTTACAAACGGCACCCCACAAAATTGGTAAGAAAGACTGTTTTCTTCCCTAAGACAACATAGGAGCCATTTGTTTATCCTTTCTGTATATTTAAAACAGTCTATGATGACAATAAGGGGTTAAAAACTGCTGTGGCACTTCAGAGTGTCATTGACCTCAAGACCCATAAGCCCCTAGGTGAGGTGGGCCAATTGCTGGCTCTTAAATACCTCTAAACTACAGGAAATGTGTTCCTTCAGCTTAGGCCCTGTTCGGCTGTTGAGGTCATAGCAACAGCATCCAACGATTCTGTTGGCTCAAGTGAGGTGTCAATGGAAAGGCCAGGAGCTCGCCTCCATTTTGAGATACACCAGTTAGTTTGTTTTTTAAAACAAATTATTATTGGAAATATGTAGAGAAATATGAATGTTTTAAACAATGCAATGGCAGCTTGTGGATATCTGTTTGGACTAAATGTTTCTTTTGATTTAATTTGGCAGTGTGTGAGAAATTAATTGGGAGCTGTGTAAACTGTGGTTCAGGCTGGATGATATGGGTCTGTGGATTATGTCGTTTTAAGGGTGAGGTATGGCTGTTTGTTTGTTTTGTTTTTGTTTGTTTTTTTGTCTGTGTTTATTGAGTTTGCTATGGTCGCTGTATCTTGAAATGGTCAGCATTAATGGTACTTCAAGGAGCGTAGAATGATGGGTCATTTAAGTAAACCACTTAAACAAGAACATACACAGCAGTTATTTTACATATCATAAATATGGCGTTATATTTGTGTCATATGTCGCGCAAGCGGATAACACATCTGCACGCGCGCAGATCTCTCTCTCGTGTAAATTATTTCGTGTCACGCGCGCAGATTTCAACTGCCGCGCGCACTTGTTTGATCTTCGCGCACATATTCAGCAACAGAGTGAGGCAGAGGCAGGTGCTGCTTTGCGCGCGCTGGCTTGCTCCTGCTCTCGTTCTCTCTCTCCCCTGTGCTCGCTCGCGGTGGAGCTCTGCTCGCTCGAAGCAAGGACTTTTGACACTTTGGGGGCGGAGACCAAGGCTGACCCCGGCCCTCTTATGNCTGGCTCGCTCCTGCTCTCGTTCTCTCTCTCCCCTGTGCTCGCTCGCGGTGGAGTTCTGCTCGCTCAAAGCAAGGACTTTTGACACTTTGGGGGCGGAGACCAAGGCTGACCCCGGCCCTCTTATGATTGGTCATTTTCCAGCCCCCCCACGTTGGTGCCTTTTCGGTTTTCTGCTGATGACAGCTTCCGTCACAGACAGGAAGCTCAGTGCTAGCACGTCTCTCTCACAGCAGCAGAACCGCAAAGTAAAAGAAATACAGTCCGAGTGAAGAGCTTGAGCCGCGGGCGGATACCCGGCCGTCACCGACAACTAAAGCCTCGACTGGTAACAAGTATGAGGGCCGTTGTGGTGAGCTAGCTCGATGCTAACTTCGGCTAGNTGTATTTCTTTTACTTTGCGGTTCTGCTGCTGTGAGAGAGACGTGCTAGCACTCGCTAACATCCGGGACAGCTAGTGGGGCTAGTAGCCCTCCTACTCTGCTGCACGTAGCTTCACCTGAGCTCTGTCATCAACACATTAATACTGATAATACAAAATGACACGAAATAATTTACACGATAGAGAGATCTGCGCGCGTGCAGATGTGTTATCCGCTCGCGCGACATATGACACAAATATAACGCCATAATAAACATCAAAAGCCACCTTTGGAGGGCAGTTGGATTTCTAGAACTTCCTACAACTTACTTTCATGATGGGCAAGGAGAGAGGCTAGAGTAGGAAAGAGTGTGATGTCACTGTTTTAGGACACCATTTTCTGCCAGCTGCAGTTTGACATATTAATCTGTGGTCAATTTTTCAATGGAGAAAACAATACCAGAGTAGCTGTATGTGAAGGTTTTATGTGTAAAGGTATAAGGTAACTAGCTCCCAAAATTATTTTTGTAAACATTTGTATTTTTGTCAAAACAACATTTTATGGTCCACCTTTTCAAAAACATCTCTCCTCCCACAGATTACCCCTGCCCGCACCTCATCTCTGGGCAACTCCTAACAGGTTAGGATGCCTCTGTAGCTCCTCTAAATATCAGCAGATATAAAAACGATTTCTTTGTTGAGAAAATTAATGAAAAGCTTTTACTCCTAAGCAGGACAGAAAATGTGTCACTCTGAAAATGTTTGAAGATTTTGAACTGATATCCTAGTCTTGAACCTAAAGACTAAGACCAAAGTTGACACTCACTGTGGAGAATTTATCTAATCTTTCCATCTCTATGAGTACATTTTCAAGAAGATTCTATTACAGTCTTGCGCATGCCATTCACACCATACATACATGAACAAACAAACTCAGAACTGTGTATGTATAAGTTTTACACGTGCGTGCGCGCGCACGCACACACACACACACACACACACACACACACACACACACACACACACACACACACACACACACACACACACACACACACGTCTTAGTCTCCCTGTCTCTCCTTCTCCTCTTTGTTCTGGCTGTGAATCCAATCTCAGCTCAATCAGCACAAGTGCTGGTGTTTCCTTCTCCCTGCTGCACTCTGCACACAGATGTTAAGCAAGAAATAAAGGTCATGCAAGCATTCAAGTGTTACTGATCTGTTTCTCCTTTTCATCCAGTTATGGAGGCTGATTGAGGAAGGGGTTATCAGATGATTCAGGAGCAGATAAAGAGGGCCTGAGGTGTGGGCCACAGCGTGGTTGGATCTGATTAGACAGCCAACAGGTGAAATGAGGGCGGCGCAATTTCCACAACACCAGCATGAGGTCTGCTTTGTAAGATGAGCAGTAATCTTTGAAGACGGTGAGCAACATGACAAAGCTGCAGATCTGAATCTGTGACAGTGTCCTCCTGTCAGATAGTCATCGCAGACTTTCAACATTTGTAAAGACACAGCGCTGTAATTTGATTTGCCCTGATAGAAGGATCAAGCAGGCTGTGATAAGAGATGTGCATAAAGTCATGTTGTGTGAAAACATGGGATTTTTAAAAAAAAAACAATGCAACAAGCCTAGCAAAGACTGAATTGCCTCAATCCCCTAAACTACAGACCATCTTGTCGGAAGGAGGGCAGGCTGCAGCTCAGGAGATGGACCACCAGTCAGCAGCTTCAGCAAACCGAATCCAGCCAGCACAAACCCCAGCTGGGGGACCAGGCAGCTCCGATTCCCCCTGCTAGATCAACACACCTTTTTTTTGTTGCTGCAGGATAATCCCTGCTGCATGCCACCAGCCAGGGGTGGAGTTTCTCCATGCAACTCTAGAGTGAAATAAGATTAAATAAATTAATGCATGGTAAACACTGGGTTACTGTATGAAGTGCATACCTATTCTTGTGGCCATCTGGTAGGTGGGGACAAAATAACCACTAATTTGTTGTCATTTAGCAGCAGGAAATTGCTATTCATCCAGGTCATGATCTTGATCTTGCCAGGGCTGTTAAGGAGCGTGGCAAGACTTTCCAGGTGTTACAGGTACAGATGGGTGTCATCAGCATGTAATTAAATGAGTATTACATTTGCCGTGAAAGATCCCTAAGAGATTTGATCATGTAATCAAAAAACAGTAGTGGACCGAAAAACTGTTAACGTGAAAGATTTTGATTTTGAAAACCTGTTAACAATTTACTTTAATAACATGGCAATAAAAACAACATCTGGACAGCTTATTATGTTACATTTTGTGATAACTGTGTGACCCCATGGCCGTTAAACTAGTTTGTATCACCCCCCCTTGAAGATCCGTATATTTATTTGAACCCAACAGCGACAAAAAAACCTTTCTCTATATGGCTATTTAGCGTAGCCTCGCTTGGGTCGGACACACAGCGGAAGTCAGCAAACCAGAATACGGCACCCGAGGCGAAAGTGATTCTGCTCGCCCGCAGCGGCCCGCAGCGATTAAACCACAGAAGAAGGAGCTGTGTTTACAGTGTTCTTTGAGTAAGCAGTACACAACGGGTATTGCTGAACACATAACACCTAACAGTTTTACCAGAGATGTATCTATGAGGACTTGGTTGTACTTTTGATGGCATGGCGGATAACGAAGGAGCAACATCTAAAATTATCTGTGACTGTGACCATGAACACAAATATACAGCAGACAGTTGTCCTCAGTTTATAAGAAATTCAGAGCTACACCAGAACATTTATGAACAGGTCTTACTTTACTACTAACTTGTGTGTAACGTTAGCATGTTAGCATGTTTCCACTAATTACTTGGACTGACCTAACGTTAGTAGCGTTAGCTTTGCAAGCGAAGGCTGCAGGTAACAGCTTTGCTGTGTTAGGATTATGTTATGTCTTCACTGTGTATCTTCACATAAAAGAATACTCCGACGATTTGGGAGTTATGCCCTTTCTCTATCATTTTCATATTGAGACAACATGATCGATATCTTTTTTGTGTCTGTACGTCCAGTGGCTGGGTCTCAGCGGTTAGCATTGCGCTTATAGGGGGTCAGTACGTCCTGCGCTGTGATCCGCGGAGGGATACACCGGTGAGCAGGCACAGACGTAGCTTGTAAACAAAACTCAGCTGTTTATTTAGCCTAGCGATATCTCCAGACTATAGTAGCTGCAATGGACGACTTTGAATGCGATTTTGAAGAGTTTCTTGTAGCGGACACAGATCCAGAGCCATACCTGTTTGAGCGGGAGTACGCAAATGAGGAACTCCATGTGTTGAAGAGAGGTTGATTGAAACTTTTTTTCATGTTCCTAAGATGAACTGGAAAAAACGCCCCAGTCCTGCAGGAGCTGATGGACAGCTTTCAGTCGGGTGAGTAATATCGTCCATGTCGTCTCTTTGTTTGCTTTTACCGAGTGACCTAGCATACCTGTTCCAGAGCCAGCTGCAGCTGTTGGTCACTGGTGTATCCCTCCGCGCAAGATGTACTGACCCCCTACAAGTGCCATGCTAACCGCTGTCTCAATATGAAAATGATAGAGAAAGGGCATAACTCCCAAATCGTCGGAGTATTATTTTCACATAATAATGCAGACTCAGCAGATGACTTGTTAACTGTTTATTCCTCCTCACACCTAACGTACACGGCTGCTTGTCATTGTTTCCAGTAGCACAACAACGGTTACTACATTACCCAGAATAACTTGAGGCTCACACTACTACGGTAGCCTTACTAGCTCAAAATACACAACAAATTAGATTAGATCAGAACAGAAACACGACAGGAGAATTTACTGAGTAATTTTGCTGTTTCCACTAATTACTTGGACTGACCTGACGTTAGTTAATCCTCTCGCTCTCCAAAACAAATGCATGCGGTAATTGCCGGCTGCAGTCGGAATTTTACGACACCAGGCTGTGGGTGTCATGCCGCTTCGACCAAAGGGGCGCTATAATCAACGAAAACGAAAAGTTCCGCACAGCTGCTTTAAATAAGCCATTAAAAAGATGAATAAATAAACACATCTTTAATTAACATCCATAAGTTCATACATTTGAAATAAATACAATTTTATTAAATAGCACACATAAATATGTTCAAGAGTGTAATAAAGTGTGAGAGATAAAACAAAAGCGTTTGGTTGATAAGTTTGGCAAACAGCCAATAAACACAGAGATCACTTTCACCTCAGCCAATCAGATGCTTAAGCCACCTCCTGACCGTCCACTGATTGGTCACACTTACGCAGTGAAGGCGGCAGAGAGTCAGTCAGTCCTGGCTGAACAGTTGAGAGAGTGAAGCATTTTACCAAAGTGGTAAGAAACTGAGCGAAACCCATCGGAAAAGTTCATTAAAAGTTAGTGTGGAAAAAGGAGGAGAGAACGTCACCTTTAGAAATGTTTGCACAGTAGGCCGGACGCCACTTCCATGCCTATACATTGCCACATTGCACTGGTGAGTTGAGTCAATGGATAGCATGTAACAAGTTAGCATCTCAAAGTCCACTAGTACTGCTTTTTAGCGTGTGAACGTTCGCTAGCACACAGCTAATTAACATATGAACGGCGGCTAGCACGCAGCTAATTAGCATATGAATGTCCGCTAGCTTCAGTGCTAAATGTCACCATGTAAAATCCCTGTTGACTAAGTTATGCTAAATTTGTTAGCGGTTCAAAACGGGACATGTAATTGTGTTTAAGAAATACTGCTGATAAACAGACATGTTCTGTCATGTTGTTATATTATGGAGACTGACATTTATATTGTTTCAATGCAGTTTAATGCTATTTCTGAGTTAGTTGCTGCAGTTTAACTGCTGACAGCAGTTATACTTGAGCATATAACGTTATATGCAATAATTGAGGAATAGTTTAAAGGTGCATCAGTGACCAAATTTATGCTGCTAATCGTGTTGTATTGGGTTTTTTTTCTATACACCTTAACTGCAATTGGAGTTGTACTACAAGTTAGGGTTGTCATGATACTAAAATTTCAAACTCGATATCGATACCCAGGAAAATATTCAATACTTGATACCATTTTCGATACAGCAGCAAAAAATTAAGAGGCGTGTCATTTTTTAAATAAAGATCAGAACAGTAACATCAATGATATCAACAAAAAATCCCCCTAAAATAAATAACAACCAGAAACAAGATCTGTCCATACAAATGTATTTATCTACAGCCCTGTTTATTTTCTGTGCTTCTGGTGAATTGGCACCATATTTTCTTTGCTGATCAAATAGAGTTGGTAGTTTAGGCTCAGGATGCTCCTGTTTCTACCTCACTATGTGATCAGAGAACCAGGGGTTACGGGAGAAACCAAACGTTTTTTTCAGCTTCAATCTGTGACTTTGCAGTTAACATAACTTTTCAGACACACATAATTGTGTTGTCCTGTTAAACTAACATTGTCTATTAATGTTACAAAGGGGCATGACTGATAAAGTTTTCTGCTTAGCTCCCACATTAACGTTAGAAGTTATATTTTAGTTTGATGCTGGCGACACCAGCTGCTCAGCTGCTAGTGAGGGGAGGGGCTGTACCTGCCGTCTGCAGCGTGCTGTGTTCACTTCACTAAATATTTCCAAATAGCGCTTTTTCCTTTATCATTTTTGACTGAAACTGGCTGCTCTGATCCTCCTGCAGCCGCGCTGGCCATATTACAGCAACAGAAATGTGTGCATGCATGCACAGCGACGACAACAAGCCGGGTTGCAGCAAGGGCTCTGTACCTGCCAGATGCTGCCTGCACAGCGCGTGTCCGTCGGACCCGTCGCGCACACCCAACAGGCGCTGAGGTGGCGTGCACTGTTAGTATCGATACTTTTGTAAATTAGTATTCAGAGTATTGATACTTTTGACAACCCTACTACAAGTACAGCTCTCTAGCCTAATTATTTTTGTTTGTTATGAGTGAAGTTGTGATTTTGAAACTAAAGTGAACTACATGTTGTACAACAGAAAATGTAAATTAGAGCATTAAAGGGATAGTGCACCCAAAAATGAAAATTCAGCCATTATCTACTCACCCATATGCCGAGGGAGGCTCAGGTGAAGTTTTAGAGCCCTCACATCCCTTGCGGAGATCCAAGGGGAGAGGGGGTAGCAGCACAACTCCACCTAGATAGAGTTAGATAATGGCTAAATTTTCATTTGTGGGTGCACTATCACTTTAAGTTGAATATAGTAGCTTTATTCCATGATCACTAATGGTCATAAAATTAGCACAAATGTAATTTTATCCTGACCTCATTCATAGGTCAGGTTTTTAATTTAATGTTTTTTTATTCTAATATATTTTATACATTATTTATCATAGTTTTTTATTTTTAGACTTCAGAAGACATCTCAGAGCCATCAGTGGAGATTCCAGAGATTTAGAAACAATTTTAGAGAGAACCTTTTTCAGTACTGGATGGAGAGCCCAGCCCATGAGACATAGAACCTGTGACTGTCGTAAGGAGGATGCGAACTGAACCCCCATGTCAAGTGCGGTAGGATTGAACTGAACACACACATATATCTTGGAGGACAGAGACTATACCTACCTTTCTCAGTGCTGGTCCCACATTGGAGTTGGATTGCGAACTCTGTTTTTAACAGACATTGAACAATAGACCCAGGTCTGTCTTTAATTTTTTATGTGCGCACAGTTTATTTTTTAGTTTGTTATTTTCTAAATGAACTTGTGGAACAAATTTACATTGTATTTGAACTTACCTGTTCAATTGCGATTACCCTGTTCAGATATTTTCAATAGAAGCCATTAAAATCTACAGTGGTGTCCTGTGGTTCTGCTTCACGATGGTTACCCATCCTCTTGGCACCCCTCGTTCCTGAAATCTTCTGAGTCTGGTCCAATCCTTACAGTTACCTCTAATATTCCTTTCCTCACACAATACTTAGTGGTAACACACAGTGGTTACAACTGCACTTGGTAATAGGTCAGGGGGCTGTTGAACAAACTTTTTTTTTTTTTTTAGCTCCACTTCTGGAAAGGCTTAAAGAATAGCAACAAATTTTGCAAAAGATTAGCCTTCTGCTACCTGGAGCTAAAGGATCATGACTGCAGTTAATTTTAAGTTCACATTTATTTAGCTAACAGTAGCGAGAGCCTTGAATCACAGTGTGACTGAGAGGATAGCGGGCAGCACCTCTGGAGATGGACTACAGTCAGCAGCCACAGCAACCCCAATCTAGCCAGCTTAGCTGAACGGGCAAACTTTATGTTGCTGCTGTTAAATAAGATAGACCCCACTGCTTGCCACCGCCCACTGTGACACCAGGTGCTGGGGAGTTTGCTCTGGCTGAATTCAAGCTCCTACAGCAGCCAACAAAAGGTCTGTCTCCCAAGCTGCAGCCTGATCTCCTGGTGAAGCAGTCCACAGCGGCGAGTAGCTAGGCAAAGGGATGGTGGGGTGGCTAGCAGCTAATTATTGTCTCATTTGTGGAAACAGTGGGTTACTGCATGAGGTGCGTACATATGCCTCTGCTCGTCTGGTGGAAGGGGCTTTGGTCAGAGAGTGGAGAGTTGCAGGAGAGGGTGTGTTGTTGTTTTTGCCCATTCCAGGTTTCTGCTAAGTATTTCAGTTTAACAAAAAGGACGGTGCTGGCAATTATTAAAATGACTTTAAGAGCAACGATGAAGGGTTTGGGTGCATTGAACCTTTTTGTCCTTTTCATAATTTTAGCAGTTCTTCTGGTCTGATTAGGTTTAACTCTTCCCACATAGCTCAACTGTGAACAAACACAGCAACACTGTAGTACCACTAGATTTGACATTTCACAGACAGTCGTTGTGCACAAGGAAATTAATTTGTTGAACAGACCACAATAAATACTGAGAGTAACCAATTTCCCAATGTTGGACAGAGAAAAAGATCTCTGTGGAAATTACACACACACACACACACACACACACACACACTCAGTCCACTGTTGAAGCAGTCTGCCTGCAATGTGTGAAAGGGAAAGAGAAATGATCGCAAATTTCTAAAAAACAATAATAAGTTTAGCAGTAACCTGCTATAATCAGCTTAAATAACTCCTAACAGGGAAATACATAATAATGTCACACTGCTGTGTATTCAGGAGCCGAGGGAAAGAAGTTTAGCTTCGATGTGGGAAAACAAACAGTCTTACTAAAGAGCAAAGAGTAGAAGGCTGGTGTTCTCAGATAATATTAGACGTCAGACATGAGAAAAAAATGTTAAAAAATGCCGCATTGAACAAGCATAATCTTTTATTCTTCATCAGTACGTGTTTGAGCTTTTGATAGGTGTGTAAATGTTATCGTTTGGATACACTGTATATGCGGCTTTGCAAACATTGTAATCACTCCAGCGTTTAAAGAAAGTCTCCTGATAAGGATTTCCATTGTTTGTAATAGAAAGATTATCACAAAACTATCCAGTGTGATGCTGATAAGGCTACTGTGAAGCATTCCTCTTGATCAGAAAATCTAACAATCTTTCTGTTGTTAATAGTGCATATAATAGTCCTTCTGTTTGGTCTCAAATGCAATGAAACTTAAGTTGAGTTAAGATGTATGATCTGTAAGTATTTTCCTCTAAATGGTTGCAAGGTGAGCCTTAGCATGACAAAGAGCTGGGATCTAATGAGGCTATACAAAGAGAGAAGATGCACCACAAAATAAGATAAAGTACGTTTGAGAGATAGTGTAGACCATCTCAGATCACTTAACCGTGATATATGAACTACTCGGGGTCTACCACCTAAACAACATATTACTGGATTCTGTTGCATCTTCTGCTCTATTACTGGATTGCTGTTCCAGAGCAAGAATCCACTTTACAAGTTGCGTCCCGCACTGTGATATCCATCTGACGTAAGACAAGCATAGGTGGACGGTAAAACAGATTAGATAGTTTCATTATTGATTCACCACAATATTCTTAAGTTACTTTTAGAGCTCCTGAGCAGCGTCTGCAAGGCTAAATGATGGCACAATGTCATTATACTCTGATTTCACAGGCCTTTTTAGGTCTGTCTGTATTATTTCTGAGAATGTGCTGGCAAATAGATGAAAATAATGCATTCATGGCTGCAAAGTGGATTGGGAGGCGGATACATTTGTCAGCATCAATGGCATCTTTAACCTCCTCACAGTTTTGGGCTCACATCATGGTATGCACAAAAGCACAATAGGCACCATTTTACAACAGCTTTAATACAGTGTTCTAATCGGTGTATAGTAGCTGTGCTGTTGGAAAACAGGCAAACTGTAAAACATAATGCACTAAAATAAGCACTTATATATGTAGGTAAATATGTTGCGAAATACCAGTGTAGACTTGGTGTGAGAACTTGTAGAAAAAAGATCTGAACTCATATGTTTAAATTACACTTGTGAAAAGTATTTAACACATGAGCTGAATTTAATGACACAGAAAAAAATTAAACCCGAGAGCTTCATTCATGTTCATGTTCTCCTCAACAATATATATGATATGATATAAAGTAATGATAATAGATTATATAGGCCTATACCTGGTCTCACTGCGTAGTAGCCAAAAGCAGACACTGACGAAAAAAAGCCCTTCTTGGCATGATATGCAGCCGGTCACCATTATTGTTTAAAGGCACATGGGGGTGTCAGGGGGAAATGCACTTAACAACGAGAAAGTCAGAGGGATGCCCAGTAACTCAGTGGGTAGAGCGGGCATCTTAATCTTAAAAAAAAAAAAAAAAAAAAAGTTATGGTGGCAGAAGTCAGAGTAGGGAAGGGTGGTGAATGGGTCCAACCACCGACTTTCACCCGGGAGTTTGGTGTTTGCTTCCTGTAAGATTGTAAAGCCAGACTCTGTTCTTTTTGCCTAAACTCAACCATGTGCATTTGTTGCCCAAACCCATCTATGTGCATGTGTTTGCAAAACTGAACCGGATGCATTTGTTGTTGAAGGAAAAAAATGTCAGTTCATGGTGTTGTACCGACTTAGTGCTTTTATTTTGAAAGAGACTGTGTGCAAAGTGTACATTTCTCTCAAATTGGTCACTGCAACTTCACCAATGTGCTCTATTGTATCACAGATTGACAGATCTGTGTCTTGCCTAATGGTGTGACTATAGCCTTCTTTTTTCTGGAGCTCTCATGGTCTCATGGAGATGTGTGCAAACTTCCTCTGGTAAATAAGTAAGTAAGTAAGTCGTAAGATACTAATTACTGTGTTTGCATAGAGCGTACAGTATGTCCATGTTGTTGCCCAACTAGCCTTTGGCTTTAATCTTCGTAATGCGTTCTATGCAAAGACACTAGGCAATGTGAGGAGACTTGAAGCAAAGTGAGTGCCACTTCTTTAATGTCAGCATTGTGCGTCAAAGCCCAAAGATGCTGGTGTTGATATGCGTCTCGTTTCTTATGAACTCAGAGCCATTCAGACCTACAGCCTTCACATGGGCTGAAGTATGCATTTTTCTCCAATGTGTAACAGGAAAAGGGTCACTATTTTCTCTCTCCACAGCGGTGGAGCATTTTTTTTAGACCCTCCTTTCCTGTCACAATAGTAAAACAGTAGCTGGACACAAAGCATAATGTCTCTTTAGTGGAGAAATCGTAAAATCTGATCTGAAATTGCCTTTTACATGATGTAATAGAAGATTTAATTAAAGGATAGCAACAGAGTTTTTATTCTGCTTCATGTGTCAGCACCAAATCTGTCATTTGGATCAGTTTAATGATATTAAAGCAGGTTACTATTTATCAAACCAGGACACAATATACAATTCAAGTCAAACTTACAGAGGCAAGGTACGTCCATGCTCACAATGCAGCTGAATTGCCAGCAGAGCTTATAGAGATGTGGACAATGGCTGTAACCTTGGCATTCTGTTCATAAGCCACATTTGCCATGCAGACCCAGTTTGTGGTAGATGGCTTGTATTATCCAAGCCATCTACTCTCACTGTTCTGGAGATAAAGCTATTCCTCCTTTAATGGATTTTGCTGGGTTTTGTGTTGCTATTCAACCTGAGTGAAAAGCCTGTGCCTGCTGAGGAACAATTCAAGGAAGAATGTGACATATCCAAATACCAGTTGCTTTTTGAGTGGCCAAACAACATGTGCTTTACACGCTCTGTATTCAGCCCCCCCCGCCCCATTTACCCATTTACAGAGCTTTCAACACCAGTGGGCTGGATTACCACATATACTGTTTTCACCCAGTGTAGTATTTCACCAGTATAGACTGTCAGATACAGCATGTACCGTGTCTTTCCTCCCAGTGAAATGAAAATTTGAGGAATTAGCTGACATACAGTATTTGTCATGAAGCTTATGTGTGAAATGCTGTACATCAGTTTACAGTGCATTATTATGTGGGTGTATAATATCTGATGGGGACACATCAAAGTGGAAGTGGTTCTCATCTCTAGAATTCAACAATGCTATCCATATTTCAATGCCCTTGTTGGAGTGGATGTCTCTCTTTCTGCTTGATCCACTGCTGGTACTGGTTAATACTTAAGTGTGTGTGCGCGTGTGTGTTGGGGTGTGGGGTGGTGGGGTGGGGGCACTTCAGTATCCATTCAAGCCCATCTCTGACATATTCCATGGCCTTGAAGTCTCTGTAGAGCGTGGTGGTGCTCTCTGGGCTTTGTTTACGGATCACGGCTTGTTTACTATGAAGCCCTGCGCCAACCCTGAAGAGATGTGGGCCCAAGATGTTTTATCTCTTGTCAGGGCTTGCTTCAATTAAATTAATGGAATCCATTCAGCTCTCCTCTTTCCCTTTCCCTTTCAGGCCCCAGCCACAGAGGAGAATACATTAAAAAGATCTTAGAGCCTTAAGAAGGTACATCATGGTATAAGCCTCAGTCATTCATTTTTCCTAGCAGATTTAGTTCTTTCTTTTCCCCCATGCTAAATGAAATAATCAATAGGATCCTCAGCTCAGCAGGTATAGTTTGTCCGTATTTTGTAGTTTGGATAGAAAATTGTGAAGACAATTCAAATTCTGTCCAAAACTACTACCTGTTTGTAAGACCATTTACATAATGGGTAACTAACGCCTTTATTGATGGTAGTAAGCCAGTTATCAATTTGTTATCAGTTATAAGCCATCACAAGTAACTTTCACCAAGTTTTGGGTTGTGAGATTGTAAAGGGTAATAAACCACCATCTGCTTTGCTCATGTTAATAAAGTGATAAATTAATGGATGGCAAACCATCATCAAGAATTTTTATGTCATTAGCAGTTATAAAGGTATAAAGGTTTTTTCCCCAATAATCCATCAAGACTGCAGTTGTAAACATTAATAAGTGGTTAGCTGTGTTAATAAAACTAGATTAACTATTCCATCTGCAGATGCAGCTAAGAAGACAAAGCAGGTGTTTGCTGGAGGTCAAACACCAGCTAGAGATTTTTCACAACCTTGCAACCTAAATTGTTTTTATTTCCAGGTCATCAAATACCGACAATTTTGTCACATCCCCTTTGCATGTCTGGATGTCCCTCCAAAGACATCTGGAGGAAGATTGGAGTAGAGCCACAGTACAAGGGGTCAGTTGAAGTGGTTTGGGCGTCTGATTAGGATGCCCCCAGGGTGCCTCCCATTAGAGGTGTTCTGGGCACATCCCCCTGGTAGGAGGCCCTGGAGTAGACCCAGAACACACTGGAGGGATTATATATGTCATCTGGCCTGGGAAAGCCTTGGGTTCCCACAGATAAGTGGATGAAGATGGATGGATGGATGGAAGAGTGGATGGATGGATGTTACACCCTTTGGCGTCTTATAGCAACACACAGGGCACCTTTTAGTGTCTCTGTGTGACACACAGCTGAATCATATTGTAACATGTAGTTAATGTGAAACGGTCACGGTTCAGTTTAGGCAACAAAACTACTTGGTTTGGTTTAGAAAAAAGATCATGTTTTGGGTAAAAATAAGTATGTCTGTTGCGTAACGTGGCATTAAAACATCACGAGTAATGGGGTCAATCACAAATCCAAAAGCTTCAACTCTCTGCCTGATTTGAAGTCCTCATGGAACCCTGGAGGATTTCTACCTGTAGTTTGATAGGGCAGCGCTCCTCTGTCTCTTAGCTCTGTTGAGGTGTAGAAGCTTATGGAGGTGGATCATGGACCACTGTAATGTCATCTGGAATTACATTTTTTTTTTTTTTTTCAAACCTGTCTGCATTAGTCTTCGTAGCTTAGCGCCACAAAAGGGTGTAAGCTTTTTATGAAGATTGATGCACTGTTAATCTTGCAGTCAAGTATTTTATACCCATACTGTGCGTGGTTGTGACCGTC
>NC_065513.1:5655561-5679380 GCF_006386435.1 Epinephelus moara
TTTTGGGCAGTCATGACAACAAGTTATTCACCTGGAGCCGGACTTCTTCGCCGGTAAGCCGTTATAATGCGCCGCTGTATTTGAGAGGAATACGTATTCCTGTCCGTGTCTGTGACCCCCGTTCAACCCACAACCGGCGGGATTCGCCGTTACTGTTTATCGCCACACAGCCGACATTTTACTCTGTCCGTCACCGCACGCTGTTTGATTGCGTTATCAAAACACGCCGCTATTATTCGGCCTTGCTTTTCACTTATTCCACCGAATACTGAATGTGGGTTTTTTTTGCAATATTCGGCCGAATATATTCGGTGCATCCCTAAATAGGAGCCTTCCCCCCCTCCCCTCACCGCTGCTCTCCTCACTATACTGGCTGCTGCGCTGTGCAAGTGCACAGATGTGCAAGTGCACAGATGTCTCAGAGTGGTGGTGGTGCATTTGCAAAAATGTTTTGAAGGAGCAGCAGCGGCGGCACGTGGCTTGGAAAACCGCCCATAACCGTGTCACACAGGGAAGAGGGAAGGCAGCTGGAGTTCCTCCAACATTTGCGGTTAGATAATCATATTTTTTTATTGACAAAAATATAGGCTGCTTCGTCTGATTTTTTTTATGCGCACGTGTCCCTAAATATTTTTTACTGTTCGCACACACCTATTTTTAGTCGCAAATGCAAGTGAAACGCTCGCACTGTCGAGCCCTGGTTGGGTCGGTATGAGAAAAAAAAAAAAAACGGTCCGGTAAAAAAAACGCATCAAGTCGGTAATACCGGATTTTCGCCACTTGGGGGCGCAATTGACTCATTTAAAATAAAAAACGACCATGGGACGACAGAGTGACAGTAACACGTTGTTTCTTTTATTCCTTACAAATAATTTGCAGGTTTAGCTTACTCAATCAGTGCAAACAAGGGTTGCCTCCTTCGTCTGGCTCAAAGCCAAAGTGTTGCCATAGTGGCGCATTCTTTGATTTCTTTGAGACTTAATTGTCCGCCATTATCGACTCCCCGTCACTGTTAAAGAAACTCCAGGCTACAGTAGAGGCCTCGGCGAATGCGCACTCGCACCCCCTAGCTCAGTCCCTGCACCAACCCCACCCCCCTTGCTCTCCTGCTCGCTGTGCGCTTGGCGAAGAGGCAGACACAGGTGCTCACAGACTTGGGCGTACTATAAGCGGAGCGGACTCCGTGTAAAAATGTCCGTGAAAAATCCCCGCGATGTGAAAAATACATGCTGAAAAGTCTTTTGTGTGACACTGGTGCGCGGAGTGGAGTCTGCGCGGTCGTGCTTCGCGCGCACAGGGCTTTGTGAGTTCTTTGATCCTAGAGGTAGTACCAAAGACTTATGATTGGTTTTTGTGTGCCACAGGATACCCAGCAAGAAGTATGAGAATTGCTCACATGCCTTTGCGATGGCTGAAGCCATTTTGCAGCTATCTTTGGTCAGTGTTGTTGAGCACTTGCGATGCAGAGGCAATGGGTTTTAATGTGCCATCCTCTCTGAAACAATACAACTCCCACTTGATAAGACAATGCATCAGCAAAGACTATTGTCTTTGCCCTTGAATTGTAAAATGCCAAACCTGGTGTTTGTCTTCTTGTTTGTTGCCATCAAATTACCTCTGTTTTGCATCACCCGAGGTCCACATGATTTTTGCACTCATTAGGTCTCTCAGTAAGCATTATCTCCCAGATCACAGTGCATGCTCTGCTGTGAAGAGGTAGGCATTGAGGGGTTTGCACCAGACTGAAGAAGCATTTCTTCAGATCCAGTTTTCCATTAATATTAAAATGTATTTAGTGCAAGCTAATGCCTGGTGGGGAGGGTCTTAAGGGATGCCTGGCAGGACGAGGCCACTTCATATTTCGAGGTCAGTCTTTATCAATTTAACGTTATATGGGCTGACAGGACCAGTCAGTCCAGCAAAGAGAGGGGTGGTGGGGTCTGTCATGTCAATAACAGGGGTTGGACCCCGCCTCTAACTCAGTGTCAGCTGGAGTAGGCTTCAGCCCCCCCTTCAAGCCTGAACAGGAAAAGTGGTTAAAGATAGTTATGGAGTTTCTGTTATCACTGACTACATCAAGTCCTGCATAACTTAGATCATACCCACAGACAATTTCAAGAAATATATAAACTCCAGGGTCTGGACAACACAGTCTCAGAGAAAAAGGCAAGGCACTAGGGCAGGTTGGCATCCCAGAGTCCTACAGGACAGCATCTATACCCACCCTCTGGAAAACATCCACTGGCATGCCAGTACCCAAGAATCCCCTTCCTTTAGAACCCAAGCATACCATTTTACTGTACTGTACCAAGCATTGCCTGTGTGCAACCCAGATATCCGCGACAGCCCTAGACCTACTCACTCTTAGATGGTTTCTTTTCTTTTTTGCACTGATTGCTTTGCAAGCCTAAATGGTTTCGCCCATGCTTAAATACTATCCACATTACTGGGGACACTCAGTACATTTCCATGACATTAGAGAAAATCGATTTATCTTGTTAGTGCAACTAAAACCGGACTTTTACAAAATAAACATGTAAGTCCAACTAAAATTGTAATAAATTGAATTTCTCAAAGTCGGACTAACACACTCAGATAATGCAATTAGGAGTCAAATTACTGCATGTATACAGTCAGTCGGATCCAAACTGGCCTAGGCGCTCTGCACATGCTCCAGTTTCTGCCCAGGGCTTTGAGCTGCAAGTTGAAAGCATTAAATGCGAAACAGGAGAATAGAAGAAAAAGGAAAAGTAAAGCTGTGAAGCTGTCCACCACGGTACCAGTTTGCTGCTAGCTAACTGTAGCTAACTTGTTTGTCGATTGTTTAGTTTGTGACGTAATAAGTCAACCAGAAAAAGGTCCAGTACTAACAAGCTGAAAGGGGGCATATCGCCACTGGAGATGTAACGGTATGAAAATTTCATATCACGGTTATTGTGACCAAAATGATCACGGTTATCATTATTATCGCCGTATACCAAAATGATCACGGTTATCATTATTATCGCCGTATTGTTGAAATGTGCTCAAAATGTTCAAAAAGTACTTATACGCACACTGAAATCATTTAACCAAGTTGTATTTCGAAAAACAAATAAAATAAAGAGCACTATGTAGTTTCTATCTAACAGAAAGTCTAGCATGTTTGATTTTCTTTTTGTCGTTCATGATTACTCCCATCACAGCCGGATTTTCTTTTTGTCGTTCATGATTACTCCCATCACAGCCGTCACTTTGACCAATAGAAACACAGAGTGATCTGCTACCATATACAACTGTAGGGCAACAACACCCCAGCCTTTTTAATATTTCCTCTAGGCGTTACCACACAGAGTAAAAAGGAAACAGCAGAGGCACTTTGTCAACCTGCTGAGTACTGCCATTAGCATCAAGCTAGCAAACAATATTATTTCTTCATAATGGAGATGGACATAAAGTAAGGAAATTTGAAAATAGTGGTGGGGCTTTTACTCACCACAACTGCAGAGGCTACCAGCTTCATTTGAAACAAACTACATTATAGACGGGCCGTTAATTATTAATCCCTCTGTATCTTTATATTTTTACTTTTTATCCGCTCCCCTTGCCTTGATAAAGTTAATTCATCGCACTGTCATTTCAAACTCAACACTTACTTTTTTTCAAATTAAAAGCCCCTTATAACCTCGGCTGAGAGAATCCCTCCATTTTCTAAATAGGCCTTTATTGTGAAACATTTGTAGGAACTTGGTTGTGGAGGATTCAGTGACTTGTATGTTTGCGTATGGTACTTCAAATGTAGCTCCTGCTGTCTGCTGGTGCTTTTTACGTTACTACAACAACATTTCGGCTGGCACGTGAACAGACACAGTGACTGATAGTAAAAGTAATAAAAATGGGACAAGAATAACCCGATGACATCACACACATCGTGAAAGACGACCGGGGATAATTGGTGTGTACCATCGTGTAGTGTGTCATGTCTGTCAGCCAAGTCATGGCACGATTTTATGACTCCACAATCATGTAATGTGACATAGTGACTTTCAGAACAGGCAGAAAAGTCGTGTAGTGTGAACCAGGCACAGGTACACTCGCTGTATAGTTGTGGGTGGTGGTGGTTACCCCCCTTCGCGGAGACTTTTTTTCTGCAGACAGGGTGACTATCTTCAATTAGTTTCCCCTCAGCATCCTTATAACATCCAAAATACATCCAGACTTCAGACTTTGTCCTTTTAGAGGGGGAAAAAATCTCCGAAGCACTGTCCGTGTGGGTGCCTTCTGTCATGTTTTCAGAGGCCAAACATTGCAAACTGCATATGCGCGCCTGTGTCTGAATACTGCTGCTGCTTTTCCAGGCAATGAGCAGTATCACAGTGAGTTTTTCAAAGTGCAGTAATCAAACATGGTTTTAATGATAATTAAAATTTGAAATGGTAATACTAACTGTCAGGAATTTTACTACGGTTTATCATTTTACCGGTAATCATCCCTAATCGCCACCTATCATAACGGAGTTGCAAATACTTCGGTTCATAGATTGATTCCCCTCCTGTGTTTGTATACTGGGACAAGGACACACAGTAGTCCAATTAAGAGGCCTAGTTGAACTATAATTGTAGTTCCACTTAACTGTGCATGTAACCATGCTGACTGTCTGTTCCAAAGCTATCCGAAAGTGAGTCTTGCATTGCACAGTCAGTGCTTTTTTCCTGCTGCATCCAGTTTAGCTCTTAATGGGTTGTACTTGTTTCCTGAGTCGACAAGCTCAGGGAAGCAATTACATCCTCTGCTTTGTCTCCCATAGTGTAAATCAGCGTATTACTTGATTTTATTTATTAGGCTGTAGTTCTAGTTTAGCCCCTGAGGGGTGTGTTTAGGGAGTGGCACATGCCACACTGAAATCCGATTGGCCACCCCAGGTGCACCCTAATATCCTATACTGTGACTGGCTATCTGCACAGACAGAGTTGGGACCTTAGTTCCAATCAAATGTTTAACAGGTTAACAGGCTTTTGTTTATGTAGCCTATTTTGGGAGGTAAAAATCCTTGCTGAGGACTTCAAGGGAAATTTCGATTTATTTCAACCCGTCTCCTATCATCCTAAATTTGTTTCAAGTGACTAGTGACATAGAAATAATAGTTACCATGTTAACCGTTAGCCTAGATACAGCCAGTCAGACCTGTTAAAACGTAAGTGAACGGGCATACCTTCAAGTGCAAAGTTAGTCCACTAAACAAGCTTTTTTTCCACAAAGACCGCCTCATATCGTTAGGATAAATGTCAGAGAACATATAGAAAACGACATGTAAACGTGTTGTCTTACCTTGCCCGTGTGGTGCCATGTTTGTTTTCCATTTAGCTCTGCTTTCCAAAGCGCGGCTGAAATATATCTCGCCAGCTCTAGCCCTTTGGGCCCTAGGCGTTTTTGGGGTATTTTTACTGCCTTTACTTTTAAGCTCATATCACAGTCTTTATAAAGGCTACATACACATGCTATATCTTGTTTTTTTCCAGGACAATCTGGGCTAACCAGATTTGCCATCATTCCATGTCCTTCTATGTGCCTGTATTTTATATTGATTTTTATATCAATGAAAAAAACCAATCCGTGTGACTAAATGCTTACATTTTTACATGTATCTCACCATAGCAAGTTGGAAGAAGACATATTCTGCCATATTTGAAGAGGGGAGACTCTCTGGAATCTGGCAATATAAGAACCATGATGGTGGGACATTCTGTCACTTCACAGTTGTCCAAAACATGTGGTTTGTGCCAGGCGGACATGATTGCCAGTATTTTTTCATTATTGGAAGAAATTCCATTGACTCATTCACAAGTCAAAAATGTGTTTTATCTGAAAGAAACATGCAATATTTACATCTAAGATCATAGAAAAATAGTCAACCAAGTGCAATGATGTCCTCCAAGATAATATTTGTTTTTCAGTTTCAGTTATATACTGGGGGAACATTTTGGGCATTGGTGGGGGGGCATGTGCCCCCCTCAATGTATATGGTGACTACGGCCCTGTCAGCATGCATAATTAGGCTGCTGTTGGCTGGGTGCGCAAAGGTGAAGCGAGCTGGTCTTGTCATGCAAAGTTTGATGGAGTGTCAACTGGACAATATGGAGATATCTGCATCTTGAAAGCCGGACTACAAATGTGGATAGACAGGGAGAAACACACGCAAGCCTAAGACGTGGTAAGATATGATATTCCTTACTATACTGTATGAAGTGACTGATAACAAGATCTGCATAATGGATTATAAAGAAATTCGTCAGGTTTTTATTTTGTAGACAATCAATCTGTATTTATAGCATGATGGGATGACAGTACAATGATGTGTGTGGTATCCCTGGAAAGCTCTGCTCCTGCGCTTTCATGTGATATGTGTGGCATGTCTGTGCGAGCCTGCGTTCGCGAGTAATCCGTCCAACAGTAATGTGTGTGCAAAGCTGTATGAAAGCTCTGTTATACATCATTTTAGTGTAACTTTATCATTTTTTTTCGCTGTGAAAACATTGGACTACCGACAAGTGCTCGGCCTTCTCGGAAAGCTACAGTTCCGCTGTTTCACGTGATATGCGTGGCTTCTCGCTATGACGCACGGTCTCGGAGAAAATCCACAGAGAAGAACGGGTGTGAATTTGGACGCACTATGCGTCGTTCGGGCCCATAGGGCTAGATAAAGCCCAGCTGGATACTACTCCAGGTGGAGGTGTCTCGTCCTCAGTCACATCCAGACCTTGAAAATAAGGCTGCAACCGGTCCCATTCCTTGCAACAGAGGCATTCCTCTTCTGTAGGCATTGGGGCACAGCATTCACAGGTACACCACCAATCTCCAGAGCTACGCAGCCTTGCAGCAGCCATTCCTCCCCTCTCGTCCTCTAACGTTACCTGTTGCGCCTCTCTCTCTCTCCTCCTCCGTTCTTCAATTTCACAAAGCTCTTTGTCAGTGTNAGCTTGTTTAGTGGACTAACTTTGCACTTGAAGGCATGCCCGTTCACTTACGTTTTAACAGGTCTGACGCTACGGCTGTATCTAGGCTAACGGTTAACATGCTAACTATTATTTCTATGTCACTAGTCACTTGAAACAAATTTAGGACGATAGGAGACGGGTTGAAATAAACCGAAATTTCACACTTCTGATCACATTGAAGTCTTTCTCTTACTCTCTCTCTTGGTAACAGGAAGTAACTTCATTCAACTGCTAATACTCTGACAGTACAACTTATGACTTGTGACTTAATATAAGTAATGCCTCCCAATCTAAGCTTATTACTGTCAGTGGTCTGGGTTGTGTATATGATAATTAATCAAAAAAATTCCTTGATAATGTGTCACATGACACTCAGAGACCTTGGGAACAAATAAGATTGTTTTGACTTGGTTCTTTGTCTCAGAAGTGTTTGTCAGGTAGTACACTTCTTACTACCTGTGCCAGCAGCAGGTTGTCTGGGTGCAAATACTCTTTATCTCAGCACATGCTATCATGCATACATTTGCTGGAATGTTATTAAGACCCAGAATAACTACATAAAGGCCTCTGTAATCACCTTGAATTCAAAACTTTCACTGTAATGGAAATCAAATCACAGTTAGTACCACTGTGAGAATCTTGTGTAAATAATTCCGGACACTGTAAGATAAGCAGAGGTTTGTTTTGGTAGTTTCCCTCTTTTCCTACAGGCTGAGAAAAATATATTTAGATAGCTAGCTGAAGTGTGTATGAGACATCCTGCTGCTGTAGGTTAATCATTAAATTGGTTTCCTTTCTTGTCGTACCTTTCTTGCTGGCAGCACTGTTTTCTGTTAGAAATTCTGTATTTACACACAGCTAAATAATGTGGCATGTAGACATGTGATGAACAAAGCCATGAGTAGTCCATAAACATAAAATAATTGTTCAGCTACCATCAGTCAAACATTTACTCTAAAGCTTTAAAATGTACTTAATTACAGGGACTCCTGATTGATTTCAGTTCAACTAGCAGTCTGAATGTCTTTCTCTGGCCTTGATTCTGTTTTTTTCTATGTGGTTTTACACTGGCTCTCAGATGATCAGACTGTCATTTTTACCTTTAAATTAAGCTAATTTTAGAGCAGACTAAGAGGCAAACCAAGTCTGGCCATCCCATTTACTCACCTTTTGTTCAAACTTTCTCCCTCTCTCTGTCTGTCTCTCTGTGTGTCTGTCTCTGTCTCTGTCTCTCTCACTATATATATATATATATATATATATATATATATATATATATATATATATATATGTGTGTATCTTTTTGACAGGGGCCTCTCAGAGACTCAGTAAAGCTCAACAAAACCCTCACACATAAAGAGACAAAGTAAAAGGCAGTTTGTGGCTTCTTAAGAAGCTGTGGCTCTGGGTTGCACTGAGCACTTAATTTATTTAATCTGTTCCAACAGGACAGTTGAGTTCTGACGTAGCCCGGTTGTTTATTTCTTGTTCGTATTCACAAGTACAGAACAGGGTTTTCTGCTGTCTTTTTTAAAAACGTGACATGTTGTTGCAGCCAGCTCTCATTCTGAACTTATCAAATACCATTGCTTTGTCTGCGATTTCACCGTCCGACACCGACGCCTAAAGTCACCTGTCGTGGTGGTATGATAAGCTACTGGGCAACATCAGTTTGTGACGCGACTAGATTTAACCTTTTGTAATTATGATATGGCATCATCAGTCCACCAGTTAGCAACTGTCACAGCAGAATGTTAAGCTGCTGGACCGCATCAGTTTGAAATGCTGTCAGTGACGATGTAATATAAGGAGCTGTAAAGTCTTTATAGGGCAGGTGGAAGTGGTGATGTCTCATGTGAATGTAGAACCAAACCATGATGTTTTTTGTAAAGCCTAACTACATCCTCGGATCGGATATCCGATCACGTTATTTTTACAAAATCAGAATCGGTAATAAAAGATCGGAGGAATCAAAACAACAAAAATGGCCAGGTTTTTCATCTGTGTTGGTCACTGTTGCCTCCGCTTTCCAGTGTATGAAGTGTGGCGATCCTGTATATTTTATAAATATATTTTTTTTATGAGACAGTCAGCTAATAGCTTGCTCACCTCCAGACACTGAGGTACCTCCAGACACACCCACCGGTGCTATCGCCAGGGGGATGGCTCGATCAGCTGAGCCCAGGTAGACCGGCCCCTACATTATGCCACTCCTGGCAGTCTGGCGAGAGTCGCCGGCGAGTGAGAAATGAGCCAGTAGACCTCTGCGTACTCGGCCTACCACGGCATTTTACACCGCTCAAAGTCCGCGAAATAGGTGCGCTTTCATGTGGAATATCATCCATCCGGCCACTGGCCTCACCTCAGAGATTCCGCCACGGATATCAAGGGATCCTACAGAGCCTCCACGCCTGAAACAACACCGGAGTGTTATGGCATTCACCCACGGTCCCGTGAGCTGGCAAAAGCCGGGGGTCACTTTCCGTTTCATTATTCCTTATTTGGAACCTTCGGGCCGGGTTGATTTATTGTTTTGAAACTGAACTGAGTCAGAGCAAACAGTGGATTTTCTTTACCTCCTTGTTTGCGGGAAAACCTGGGGTGGAGTTTTCTTTTCTTTAGCGAACTGTGTGGATTGAACTGAATTGAACTGTGATATGTTATTTGGAAATCCCGGAGTGGAGTTTTTTGTTTGAACTGGATTGAACTGACTGAATGGAACGGAGCATTTCTTTTTGTCTTTTGGTGAAAAAAAAAATACTTTCTTGAAACTGATTACAGTTGTATTTGTATTTTTGAAAATTGAGTAGAATTCTTTTGTTCTACAGAAACCAGGGGTTTGACTGAGTAAAAGAAAAAAAAAAAGTATATATTAAAAAACAAACCTTATGGGACAACTTGGATGCATTCTTTTTTTTTTCTTTCTTAATGCTTTGCAAAGTATCGGATCGGACTCGGTATCGGACTCGGTTTCAAAATCAAGGACTCGTATCAGACCGGACGCAAAAAAAAATGTGATTGGGACATCCCTAATGTAGATGTGAAAGTCCATGGGCAAAGCGGTGACTTGTGACAACTTGGGATGAGAACATGATGATTGTTGATACAACAGTGGCACTCAAAGACTGGTTACCATTGCAGCCCTGTATCTGTGCAGGAAGCGGAGTTGTAAACTCTGTGCTTCTGTTTCTGCAGTCATTAAAACAAGAACAATTGGCTCATGCTTGATTGTCACTCACATTGTGTCAGAGAACATTTGCATAAAGTTGAGCCCTGTGCAGTGCAGGTAGGCATTTTTGAGTCTCTATACCTCAGCGGGCGGCAACTGACTAATCAGCCAACACTGTCCTCAATAGAGCCAGGCTGCAAGTGTGGCTAAAGACTTATGAAGAGAGATGAGATGCTATTTCCACCCTGACCCAAGTGCCAGAGAAAAATGTTGGCATGGTACGTTTTTGCAAAACATGCATAAGTTACATTTGCAAGTTAATATGTAGTGTATACGTTGAAAAGTTACATTTCAGCAACACTGTGGTTCATGGGTGGTTAAGATTAGGCACAAAAGCCACTTGGTTATGGTTAGAAAATGAATTTTTGGCTTTAAATACCCGGTTTGTTGGCACTATCCCCACTGGAAAACACATCAACATAAGACAGAGAGATAGAGAGGATGTGCTCGACCCTTTTACTACCCCAACAACTTAAAGTGATAGTTCAGGTTTTTGGACATGAAGTTGTGTGAAACGCTGACCATCTGTAGCTCTGATGTGACGGTGTCACTACTCTCAACGAGCCTCCTGCTCTGAGAAATCGCCCGTAGCTTACCGGAGAAAAAGTAGTTCTGAGGATGTACGGGGGACACGTAACCAAAAGGTTTTAAGCTACAAAAAAGTATGCATGTGTTTTGTTAGACTATTTCAATAATTTTACAACATCCCCGCATTACGTCAGACCTTGCTATCAATTGGGACTATTTTCTAGCCAGTATCACTCCACCGTGCAGGCCCGCAAGACAGCACGGCAACAGAAACTCCACCGTGCAGGCCCGCAAGACAGCACGGCAACAGAAATCAATCAGACAGTTCATCACCACGCCATGCAGGTGCGCAGTATAGCAACGGCTAACGAAAACTTCATCGGCTGTTTCCAATAGAGAACCAGTAGGCTATTATTAGTGAGGAAAAAGATGTACTAGCCCTATATATACCTACTACTACAGCGCAAACACCGGCTCAGGCTCACGACACACCCTCGTCAGCTGCTGTAGGTAAACAGAGGAATACCAAAATGGTGCGAACTTGTGATTTCCCCAGCTGTGGGAATAAAAACATCGCCGGCTCCCAATTCCATCGGTTTCCTGTTACAGATGTAACCCGTAGGCAACTTTGGCTAACCCACCACCAGAACAAAGCAGAGACTGGTCGTAATCACATATGAATTCACATTTCTATGTGATTGATTACTCATGTCATGGATTTAGCAGTTAGCCTAATATAATAAACTAAATGCCGACGGTAAAACGAGGCCGCGTATAATGTACTCTCCACAACACAACAGGCTATTAGTTCAATCAAACATTTTGTTTTACAGACAATCAGTTACAGACATCGTTATATAGACTGGTATTAGGTAATATATCTCTCTTTGGGCACAGCAGTGCGGAAATTGCGTTTTCTCTGTCCGTCGGGATCTGTGGGCAGCTGAAGTGAGCCTGACATACGCGCAGTTGCTTCACCCTCGCCGGCTTGGTAGCGAGGTTCATCCCAATTGACACAAGCCAAAGTTGCCTACGGGTTACATCTGTAACAGGAAACCGATGGAATTGGGAGCCGGCGATGTTTTTATTCCCACAGCTGGGGAAATCACAAGTTCGCACCATTTTGGTATTCCTCTGTTTACCTACAGCAGCTGACGAGGGTGTGTCGTGAGCCTGAGCCGGTGTTCACGCTGTAGTAGTAGGTATATATAGGGCTAGTACATCTTTTTCCTCACTAATAATAGCCTACTGGTTCTCTGTTGGAAACAGCCGATGAGGTTTTCGTTAGCCGTTGCTATCCTGTGCACCTGCATGGCGTGGTGATGAACTGTCTGATTGATTTCTGCTGCCGTGCTGTCTTGTGGGCCTGCACGGTGGAGTGATACTGGCCAGAAAATAATCCCAATTGATAACAAGGTCTGATGTAATGCAGGGATGTTTTAAAATGATTGAAGTAGTCTAACAAAACACATGCATACTTTATTGTAGCTTAAAACCTTTTGGTTACGTGTCCCCCGTACATCTTCAGAACTACTTTTTCTCCGGTAAGCTACGGGCGATTTCTCAGAGCAGGAGGCTCGTTGAGAGTAGTGACACCGTCACATCAGAGCTACAGATGGTCAGTGTTTCACACAACTTCATGTCCAAAAACCTGAACTATCACTTTAAACTATAGGGACTTCCCGGTCCCTTGTATTATGTTGTTACTGGCAGCATTTCAAACTGATGCTAACTGTCCACATATCATACTGCCGCAAAAAGTGCTGTCTGGCCAACCGGCAGCGTTATAAAACCAGTGTGAAAGGGTCTATCCGGCTGCGTTACGAACTGATTCAGCATATCTTATCACCACAAACAGTGGCTTTTGGCGTTGCTGTCTGACTCCTAAATCACTGACAATAGGCCCGTTTCCACTGCAGGAACTTTGGGGTAATTTTACGGGGCCGGGGCCGTTGGTGCGTGTCTCCACCGCAGGAACCACCCCCAAAGGACAGAGTTCCGGAACTTTTTACGGCGGCTAAACAAGTCCCTGCCTCGGAGTAGGTACTCATAACGGCCCCGAAAGTCTCCTGGCTGGGGCTTGGGATTTACTTGGTGCTGATTGGATATACTCAAGACGGGATGTGATGTCAACAGAAAGCAACAAAATAGCCGGCATTTTTTAAAAATCAGCAGACGAGGGTTAGCTCGTTCATACAGCTTCTGCCGCCATCTAAAAAAACTCACTAAATGGCCCTTGAAAAAAATATTTTTCCAGCGGATATCTTAGTTACAACATGATTGAGCTAGCAAAGCAGTTTTGTGTTGATATGTGTGGTATGTATTCAGTTTTGGGAAATCACGATGTCTAGAAAGCATCAGTGGCTGCAGCTGACAGGGACAACTAACAGCAGCAAAGCTAACATCAGGACGTCATCTGTTAAAAGCCTCCCGTTGTTGGATACGACATGAAACTACTCCAGTTAGCACAATCATGTTGTAACTAAGACATCCGCTGAAATTTTATTTTTTATTTTTCGCACGGGCCATTTAGTGAGTTATTACAGACACCGCTAAGGGCTAACAGCTAACGGCGTCCATACGTCGCCCCGGTAAATGGTCGCGCAACGATTACGTCACATCCAGAGCCCGTAACTTTACAGGAACCTTCCTCGTACTCCGCTCTCAGTGGAGACACGGCGGTTGAGAGGGCCGAGCAAGAGGACGTTCCACAAGTAGTTCCTGCCCCCCAAATAGTACCAGGAACGTCTTCAGTGGAAACGGGCCTCAAGTGGCAGTATGTGACAAGTTCAGAGTGAGAACAGGCTGGAGTCTCATCTGTCAAACCCCATAAATGTGGAACTGTTCTGGCCTTGACTTCCATGAGTCCCAACCCTTCACAATGTTCCACCTTAAATGTAATTTAAATAAATCAGTACAAGGACATGTATTATGTAAGGGTATATATTTTATGTATGAAAACAGACCCTATGTTTAAATATGTGCTATAAGTACAGTATGTATGTAAGGCAGTCTGTAAAGACTGAGTCAGTTAAAGACAACAATTGATAATTACTTTTTGGTAGACTCTTTGAAGCATCTCATGAAGATCCAAATAACGAAAAAATATAACCTCAGGAAAATGATAGCACAAGAGAGGTGCCTATTGAAATCTGCTTTACCTTATAACATAATTAATAGAGCTATATTTCTGTAGGCTGCTTCAGTGGTCAATGAAAATTAAATGGATTTGAGGAATGAGGACAGGGAAGCAGGTATTACCACAATCCTCATCACACGCTCTCCTAATCGTAGCTCTGGTCCACCTCTGAATGGACATGAAAATTGCTTATCAGCTGTCAAGGGGAAATTACTGGTGATGAATGTGTTATAGCTCTTGTATTCTACTATCCTCCCGCCATGTTGATATTACACCCTTCTGCTGAGTAAATGCCCACAAAAACCCACAATGCTGCACACATTGAAATTAGGGATTATTATGCTGGAGGGAAAGCGAGGCAGGATTGGGAGGTGATTTTCTGTTGAAACATGACAGCATAAATACTTTAAGTTCTGACTGTGCCCAGTGTCAGCACAAACAACTGACATGGGATATACTTGGGTGCCTGATAAGACTGCCAGACATATAATTCCTCTGTCATCATTATCAGAGCCATCTCTGATTCAACAGCACCAATTTGACTTGCAGTTTGGCGGAGGGATTAATAAATACTAAACACACATCACATCCCCACATTCCTGGATATTATGTTCAGTCTGTCATTGTGTGACAGCTCAGTGCAGAGCCTCTTTATGTTTTTACAGACTAGTGTATCCATGCATTCATGGATATTTTAAAGTGAATGACAGTCATAATAGACAACACCATTCTGTTTTGTTGTTTGTCCTGCGTGTTCAGGTCTGACCTAAGGCTTTTTTTTCCTTTAAAGCACCAAGCATGATTTTATTTGTCCTAACTGCTCACCCCAACCAACTCCTTAAAAAGTGTAAAGGGCTCAGTATTCTTCATATGAAGTCGTTCATATGACAGTATCTATCGTCAAAGTGTCTCTGCCTGTTCTGAATGGCCAACAGGAAGGTGCCATCACAGCTTTATTCTGGCTATGAATCAAGACTGCCCTCCAAAGAAAAAACAACAGCAGCAATCAATTGAGCAAAACAACATTTGGTGACTTTAAAGGGACAAAGCCCTTTAGTGATTATGACCCTTGTCCAATGGTAACAACGGAGGAAGATTGGTGACATTATGATAAAGCCAAAACCTCTGCAGAGAGAAGAGGTCGAGGTGGATGAATTGGGAATACAAAACGTGGCACTTTACCACAGGACACCACTCTCTGGTTCCTGTTTCCAACTGACAGTCAACAATGTTTTTATGCCTCCACGCCAGCGATAGCTGTGGCCAATGTTTTTGTGTTGTCTGTCCGTCTGTCCCATTCTTGTGAACCTGATATCTCAAGAACACCTTGAGGGAATATCTTCAACTTTGGCAGAAATATCCACTTGGACTATATGATAAACCTATTAGACTTTGGTGGTCAAAAGTCTAAGGTTAATGCCACTGTGGCCTTGTCTGTCTCATTCTTATGAAAACAATATCTCATGGACGCCTTGAGGGAATTTTTTCAAATCTGGCACAAATGTCCACTTTAAGTTGAGAATGAAGTGATTCGATTGTGGTGGTCAAAGATCAAGGTCATCATGACCTTACATCCATCCCATTCTCATGAACACAATATCTCAAAAACACCTTGGGGGAATTTCTTCAAATTTGACACAAACGTCCACTTTGAGTCAAGGATGAATTGAACATAATTTCTTGACCGAAGGTCAAGGTCACTGTGACCTCACAAAACACATCTTTGGCCATAACTCATTATGATAACATTTCACACGATTATCTCAATCAAATAAGATGATGAAGTGGTGACATTTTATATACAAAAGGTCGTCTTCACTGTGACATTGTAATGTTCTGCGGAAACACTTTTCTTGCCATTATTTAACACCATATCACAGGAACAGAAGGGGAGACATTAGGTCAGATACTGAATTGGTTAAACTAACCTTGGGTGTCCACCTTGAAACTGCTGATTGCATAGATCTTCTGTGCTGCCGAGGGGGAGATGTGTGTGAAGTATCCAGGTTTTAGAATATGCAGCTTCTATGCAGCAACATTTGACGAGTTGTTGACTGCCATTGCTACATATGTCTTGACATAGATGTAAACTTTAACTGCAACTTGACCGATATGCGGAGGTATACAACTGCAAGGCACATCTTATAGTTCTATCCTTATCTTAAGTAAGTATTTATTTTAACCAAAACTATGTTCTTTCCTGAACCCTAAATTATATTTATGCCTAAATGTGCCCCAACCCAACCTCAACCATAGTACTGTCACATCATAAAATGGATTTGTGTTTTCTAACAGTTTCAGAAGCAACTGAGAAATGATGTGGTCCTGATAGAGACATCAGATCAGAAAATGCTCATATGTGTCATTCTAGAGGGCAGTCAGAAATAAGATTTCAAGGATGTGTCTTGTGTCTTTTTTTTTACTGTCCAACAGCTGAAATGTAGGACACTGAAATCAATAATATCAACATCATGTGCAGTATTGTTCAAAATCATTTTGTGCAATATCCCCTCTATTATTATTTTTTTTTTCTGTATCATGCTGGTAGTGTCTGTTCTATTTTAGTCTGTTTTACTTAATTTTTCTTACGTTTGTTATCCTAATAGGCACTTGTGTTGGTTTTACTCCTTTTACACTTTACATTTATTACACTGTGTTGTACTCGGTCGTACATAGAAAAGTCATGTAAGTAGTTCTGTGAAGAATGAAAAAAAAAAGTTCAAGCCCTAGTCACTGCATTTAGTTATGATAATTGTCAGATTGTTTGCTACTATAATTGTAGGATGCAGCCCCACCAGTACTAAAGCTGGGAAGGTGAGGGCTATGGCTGTGAGATAATCCAGCTAGCCCTTGAAGGCTCCTTAAGCCTTATCGGGGTTTAGCTGTGTGTCAAAGAACATCTGCCTCTTCAAAGTTATTGATATGGATAGTAATCTGCTTCTTTTCAGTGACACACATCCAGCAAACACAGGTCCACTGCAAACCTGCTCACTGCAATCGCAGCTTTCTGTAACAGTGAATGAAGGCACATAAACATGTTGCCTGCATGACAGTAGTAATAAATCAAGGAGAAATACAACTTACCTGGACATAACTCCAACTTTAAGTACAATTGTAGCCCAGCATTGCTCTGGGATACTGTATGCCTACAGTTTATTGTAGTATTTTCTAGTTAGAATAGGCTGAATAATCAACTGTATATTGTTGAGGACATTATCTAACTGTTTCATGCTTGACAAACTAATGCATTTACGTCTTTTTACATTAACATTTTGAGCTGTGGTCCTACTCCAGTACATTCCTCAGAAACATCCCAGACAGTAAACTAGTGCTGACCACTACAGCGCTACACTGGCCAAACAACCAAAGCTGGATCTTACTTGTGGACAGCTGCAGCTACAAAAAAGTACAATATTACTTAATAATAATAATAATCATAATAATCATCATCATAATAATCATAATAATAATAATTTGCAAGCTATCTTCAATTTGCCAGCTAGCTTACACTACACTTACTGGCAATTACCCTGACATTCACACAGAGGCACACATCTGAATTTTGGGGGGAAATGCAACTACAAGTTTTATGGGGTGTAATGGAAAAGTAATCTAACAAGTAGTGTAACAAATTACTGCCAGCAAGAAGTAATAAGTAAAGTAATATTATTACTTTTGAAAAGAGTAACAAGTAATGAGTAATATTACACTGATGTCAAACCCCAATTGCTGTTGTGAGCAATGTGCTCATCATCAGGGGTTTTTCAGGGCAGCTAAGTCACCAGAAAAAATGTTGGCATTGTACATTTTTTCAATCTTTGGATAGGTTGCTCATTATTATGTAGTGGATGTGTTGGAACTTTATGTTTCAACAATACTGGTTAATGTGTGGTTAGGTTTAGGGACACTAACCACTTGGTTATGGTTAGAAAAAGATCATGCTTAGACTCAAATACCTGGTTTTCAGAGCAAAATCCCTGGTGGAAAAGCAGAGAGGCCTTGGTAATAAACAACCACTTTTCCTGGCACTATCCCGGCAGGAAATGCAGCGATGTCTCCATAAAAAACAACTGCTTCTGGTGGCAATATCCCAGCTGGAAAAACAACAGTAGTAGTAGCTAAAGTAGTAGTAGTAAAGTAGCTAAAAAACACCCACGTTTGGAGCCTAAAAAGCTGCAAACACTTGCTACAGCACAACTGATGTTGCTGTTTGTTGGTCTCGAATAGCAACCTGGTCTTACTCAGAAGTTGTTGAAAACCAGTGCTTGGTCACTGACTTCCAGCGTCAGACGCCAATGAAAAACAATATCTTTCGTGTCTGCATGATACACAACTGGTCACTGTAATTGTTTAATGGCACCCAGCGGCGTCATGGGGAAACGTAGCGGGACAACCTTAACATAAAATTAAGGTGGCAAAGTGGGGTGGGTGGGTGTTAGGGGTGATAGATGTGGCAGATGGGTCCAACAACTACCAACTTTACCCGGGAGAACGATGTTCACTTCCTAGTTAAATGTACAGCCAAACTTTTTCCTAAACCCAACCATGTGCGTGTATTTGTTAAACGTAACCACATGCATTTGTTTTTGAAGGAAAAAACATCAATTAGCAGTGTTGTGCCGACATACTGCATTTATTTTGAATGAGACTATATGCACACTGTACATTTCTTGTGAAAATGCAAGTGTATTCTGAAAACAGACAATGCGTGTAACAAGCTGAAGTTGACATGGTGTCCCAGAATGTCAACAACCAACGCACCCATCTTACACATATCTTACACATCATATGTCGATGTGGACAGTCCATGACCAAACGTGAATTTGTGATGAGACTGGAGTGAGAATGTGGTGCCAACAGTGGTCTAGGGGCTGTAGTCTCCTGGTTGACTGGTCGATTATTTGGTCGCTATGCTCTCGTCTGACTAAATTCTCATTAGTCAAATAATCGCCGTGTTACTTTCATAAGGAGAAAAGTGCTACATCAATAGCTTTCAAGGATGAATCCATTATTTCCTGAGGCGGGAGGGACAGGCTAAGTTACCTGTGAAAATGGGGGTGTTTTCAAAACACCCCCTTTGTTTACACAATATTGAACTCGCCCACCCTAATGCTCAGCATCACAGTGACGCAGACCTCCTGTCAGTTTCTGTATACTGACACCTTTTCCCTCAGTGGAAACAAAGCTTGTATTTTCTTGTATTTCACAAATAAGAAACAATAAATTGTGAAGACAGTAAAGCCTCCACCTAAATAGCATTTTAAGTCGTGTGTGTGATCTGTGCTTTAGGGATTTATACTTCGGGATTTATCCTGGCTTCATATGAACAGAGGAAATCTCCGCTCGTTGTTAGGCTAATTTATACAATGTAAAATGCCATAGGCTGGCGCTGATAACGTTAGCATGTTGTATTGGTGGGGGAAATTTTGCTTATTTGCTTAGAAAACGTGTTTAGTATAAGACAGTTGTTTTGTCAGTGAATCTTGTAAGTTGTAATGGAGCCAAATTGTGTGCCGTTACCTTTGTTAGATGCTACTGTTGTCCCTGGTTTTATCTGAGAAGAGGAAAAGATCGCTAGCTGCAAGGCTAATTTATATAATGTAAAATGCCATAGACTTGTGCTAATAACGTTAGCATGTTGTATTGGTGGGGGAAATGTGTTCAGATAAAGACAGGTGTTTGTCTGTGAATGCTGCGAGTTATAGTGAAGCTGATTTGTGTACTTGTGTTTGAAATTGTCTCTATTATGCCATATTTAATGTGTGTTTTGAATCAACTAAACTTTACGGCACAACACAGTCCTCCACCGCCGACTAGCTTTTTGGAGGTGTAACTGCAGAATGACACAGACACACCACTGCAGAAGTAAAAATATCGTGCAGATTTTTTTTTTTCCCACGACTAATCGATTAGTTGAAGATTATGTATGACTTCAGTCGACTAAGATTTTCTTTGGTTGACTACAGCCCTACAGTGGTCTATATCTTGCGTGTCACCTAGGCAAGACACCTGCCAAACTGCATCCAAGTTGACATCCACCAACCCCTTCACCTCCCAATAACAAAGTCAGTTCATGTGTTATGTCAGTTTAGAAACATTGATATGATACATATGAAACATGCAAATGTAACATTTCCATGGTTTGTAGAAATGTACAATGCCAGCATTTTCCTATGACAACTGGGTTGTTGGGGGGCTTGGGCGCAAGTGTCTGCTGTCTGCACCTTGTACATGTTTAAAACAAGTTTTTGTGGGAAGAAAGGGTTGTACGTGATTAAGGTGACAGAGCTTCAGCTGAAATTGTCAAGGTAAAAAAGTACGCATCTTATCTCAAGTAAAGATTAATTAAAACACTATAAAAGACTAAATTAAAGCTTGTCCAAAAAAGTTTCTGTCTGTTTTACAGTTATATGTTCCAGTTCATTTGCTTTACTATATAAACGTTGGTATTTGCATAAGAAACCAGAAATATGGATAAAAAACATAAGACAGAGGAAGCCTGAGGAAAGCTAAACCTGGACAAAGAGCTAAAATTACTAATTGGTTTACTGATCAGTTGTACTTTGTTCGATTGATTTGCAATTAATTCTGGTTTGCGGTGCATAAAAGACAGAGGCTGGCGCCAACCTTGGAGCTTGTGGATACCTTATACTCACTTAGAGGGTGAAGGGGGGAGAACATCAATACGTTGTTGTGAGTCTGGCCCAGGACTCACGCTGATACTGTCTTCTTCATTTGCTGGGGCTATGAGGCAGAGTGTATGGAACAATACATTTTCTGTCCATTTTAAAAGGGAAGTGATGGATGATTTATCCTCTTAAGTGCAGGTGGGAGGTGTGTAACCCTGATCTGCCTGTGCCATTAGTGTGATCTTACGCTTTGGGATACACGTAGTGGAATTAATGTTTTATACTCCATAGGGATGCATTATACATAGCTGTGCAGTAAATATAGCCCCTCTTCCAATAATATGGCATACCACTGTATGAATATGCTGGTAGCCAATAAACATCCTCTCCAATGAGCATGAGGTGATTACTTGAACTTCTCAGCTACTTAACTATTCTATACAAATGAGGTGATTTTATATTTTAACAACACCTCACAAGTAAAGAGATGTTTAGGATTGAATAATAGAATTTTTTTTTCATATAGATGGTCAATTGAAAGGGTTTGTTTTCCAAATAAACTTAAAAATCCATAACTGTCTGGATCACAGACAGAAGTTAGACATAAAGAGAAACAGGTAGAAATAGAGCTTTCCTCTAAGTTGAAGGAGGATTGCTGAGGTAGATTTTCTGTCAATTCTGGTTCACATATACATACTTGCCCCTTAATTTATGCAATTATTATACTTAGCTTTGACTGAGTACTTATTTTCTCCACAGGGCGTAAGCCTGGCTTTTGGCCGTGTGTGTGTGTGTGTGTGTGTGTGTGTGTGTGTGTGTGTATGTGTGTCCACCCGCAGCTAGTCTCGCAAACTATTGGACCAGTCAGCCTAATATTTTGTGTGCACATTTTTGACTGTATGCTCAAGGACCTCTTGTTGCCATGATTCACATTTGTTGGGAAAACTCTTTTATTGACTGTTTTATACCTTGATTGACGGTCTGGTATACCCAGTCTGTTGCATTTTGTTGTGGTTGAAAAAACTGACATCTATAGAAAAGTTTGGTCTCATTTTGAACCGGAGCAAGAGTACAATATGAGATGAATAAGTGGAAAATAGATCTGTGCTTGTATAGTGCCTTTCTAGTCTTCCAACTACTCAAAGCGCTTTTTCACTACAGAGTCACATTCACCCATTCAAGCACACTTTCACACACTGATGGCCCAGGCTACCATTCAAGGTGGCACCTTGAATGGTGCTACTAGACTAAACACACTCCCTCTGGTGCTACTTAGACTAAACACACTCACACACCGATGGTTCACTGTCTTGCGCAAGGATACTTCAACATGCAGACTATAGGAGCTGAAGATCAAACCCCCAATCTTCAGATTAGTGGGCAACCTGCTCTACCGCCTGAGCCCCAGCTGGACTGTCAGTAGTCAACAGTTTTTGTTGTCTGTACTGTCATCTTGACAGTGAGGAAGCCAGGAGGAACAATTCCACCAGTGTTGCAGCTGCCATGGCTACTTTGTTCGGTCCTCCGCAAAGTGTCATACACACACAGCCAGTTTTTTCCCCCTAGGAAGGCGAATGCATGAACTCACTGCCTTTGTGAGTTGGACTGGTCAGGATTAGAGTAAGACTATCAGGCTAAGCCAACCAAAGGAAGAGAGGGGCGGGTCATGGCTTTGCCATACTAGGTATAAAAAACCTCTCACACCAGGAGCAATTCAGAAGCCGAGTGTTCTGCCTGCCCAATTTTGCAAATTTGTAGATTTTGTTGATTTGGTCGTTTGTTCCTTCATATTTGCGCTACAATGAGTTAAAAATGTCCAGTTTTAAATTACATGTATCAAAGATTTCTGGCTCTTTAATTATTAAAAATACATTCATCCTCATAATTATATTGTATCTACATTTCACATACACCTGTTAGCAGGAAGGCTCAATCTGCTCTGACTCCACTCCATCAACAATAGATGAGGCTCAGATGTATTGGCTTGTGGGACGCTTCTGAAACACACTGCACCGCATCTGCTGAAAGTACAAGAACTGTTAAGTGACTGTGAACAGCTCTGGTGGCTGCCTGGCGGAGATCTGCACTCCAATGAGTGCACTTTTCTAGTATTATCTTGTTACCAGTACTGTAAACTCTGTGTTTCTGTTTCACAGAGCACTGGAAACATGAAGTTGATCTAAATTGGGCCACGTCATGCAGCTGGACCTCCTGCTGTGTCTTCATTGTTTGATTCCGTATTTATGAGCAGGTGGTGCGTTCAGAATGATTGTGGACACTTGCATCTTTGCATTGACTTCATACAGCCTCTGAAATGTGCTTTGCATTCAGTCTGATCACACCTTTCGGCCATTAGATTGTGTTTGCCATCCTAATCTTAGGTACATTATTGAAGATAATTTCAGTCGTCATCAGTGAAATTCACATGATAATGTTGGTTGGTGTTGCCTGAGAGACGTAATTACCACTGGTATTTATTTATTTAAACCTGTTGTAAATTGTCATATCTGAACACTGAACCCTTTCCAGTGAGTGGCTGATGCTTAGGAACCCTACATCAAAACTGATTTCAGAAAGACACACAACAACTCCATGCCTTTGTAATTTCATCCTGCAACTGCTTTCACTGAGCCTGCACGCTGCTCTGTATTCTCATCCATTTCAGATGGTTCTTTTAGTAGTGGTAGTGGTGTCTGTTGATTGGTGGTGTGAGTAAATGAGATTGTTTGGGGTTCAGTGATGGAGTTACTTCTAAGATTTTAAACTGATAGGATCTCAGAGTGAAGCAGGAAAGCCTGCTGATGTGGCACAGCAATAAATGTAGTGCAGTGTTTATCGCATTCACACTTACACACAAAAGGTCTCTATGTTCAAAACTGAAAGCACATTTTTCAGTAGGTTCCTGTGTTAGGCAGCAGTAGCTCAGTCCATGGGGACTTGGCTTGGGAACCGGAGGGTCACCAGTTCAAGTGGAGCCAGTTCATTCTCCTGGACACTGCCGAGGCACAGAATGCCCAACTGCTCAGGGTGCCTGTTCGATGGGAGCCCTCTCACTCAGACGTTTCTTCATTAACTTCATGTGTATAGGTCCTGTTTGTGCATGTGTCTGTATTTTGGTTCAGAGGGATTGGATAGAATAGATAAATCAGAACTTCCAGGAAAGTTGAAGTTGTGGTGTTTGCAGTTTGGGCTATATCCTAGGTTAATGTGGCCATTGTCAATTTATGAAATTCCAATATCTGTAGTGGAGAGAATTGAAAGGTCGGTTAGCTCCTATATTAGGAAGTGGTTGGGTGCTCCTAGGTGCCTAAGTAGTGTTG
>NC_065513.1:5680163-5683303 GCF_006386435.1 Epinephelus moara
TATTTAAGTGTGGGAGTGGCCTATTTGAATCCATTTTGTTTGAGACCATGCTGCAAGGTGAGTGTGCTTGCTGATCCTGTAAGTTCATTTAGCTCCTTTAACTTTAGCTTATATTGTAATTATGCTATGTAGCGTGTGAAATAGAGTATGGTGAATGTGCTAGGAAAAGTAGTATCAGCCCTGCTTCTACCTGGAGCTCGCATGTATGGAGCCTGGGTTTGGTTGAAGGTGGCAGTGCTGTTTGGGCTGAGAAAGCCATGTGTAAGTAAGGTAAAGGAGGTTTATTGGGTTGGTGCGGGGAGGGGAGCAGTGAGACCTGGCATTAGGGGAGTGTCTCTGGGACGCCAGAGATCACTGTTTAGCCTCCTGGAGGTGTCGTGGGACCACACTGTCGTCGTGGGGAAACACTGGTGAAAGGAGGTTCCCACCCGATGACCCCAAAGACATGCTAGTTATCACTGCTCACTGGTTTGTATAGTTAAGCCTTGTCATATTAGCGTACCATAGGGCTTAGGTTATTCACTGAGTGTTGATCCTTTCTCTAGAGCACAAACTTCTTGTGCTTATTTGAACACACATGCAAAAATATACAATCACAACAAAGAAACTGAAATATTATTCACTCTTGCAACTTTTTTAATTGCTCCCTTTGGTTGGGAAGCAGAGGGCAGACTTTGTTTTGTTGAGTTGATGCTCACTTTGAAGCTAACCCCCTTCACCTTAGCTGCAAAGCCAGACACAAGAACTTTGCTTAGGTCGTGAGGAGCTGCAGTATGTTTTCACAGACAAACTAAAACCCGCACTGTGCATTTACTCCATGGGGCAGCTGTGACTCAGGAGGCAGAGCAGTAGGCTACCAGCAGTCTACATGCTGAAGTGTCTGTGAATGTACGTGTGAATGTTTATCTGATGAGCAGGTGGCACCTTGCATTGTATCCTTCTGCCACCAATGTATGAATGGGTGAGTGAATAGGTGAAGGGCTTTTGTTGTGCAGTGCAGTCCAATTACCATTTACTACTACTTGACAACTTTACTATTAATTCCCTCTGTGCTCTGATCACCCACTGTGATCTTATTCCTACTCGCCATATTTTGACACTTGGGAAGATGTCCAAGGCAATATAATGATGCTGGGTGAAGCCTTGTGCATTGTATCTTGTCACAAAAGGGGTCAGCAGTTAGGTTTAGGCAACAAAGCTGCTTGGTTATGGTTAGGAGAAGATGGTAGTTGACATTAGTCATGTCAGTCAAGTGACTAATGAGTGACTAACAACTCACTTCACAAAATAACTCTATGTTGACTTTTAGTTTCACACAGGACACAGGACTTTTACTTCTTGGACCCATCCACCTCCCCTCCCACCCATCCTAAGCAGACTTCTATGCTCTTTATACTACCTTTGTTGCTCTAATAGTCTAATAATGATGCATATGGGTTTATATCTGAGTTGGTTGAAAGCCCAGTGCATCTCATACAGACTCTAAAATAGGGGTGTCAAACTCATGTCAGTTCATGGGCCACATACAGCCCGATTTGATCTCAAGTGGGCCGGAGCAGTAAAACCATCACATAGTCTATAGTAATAACCCCTTCAAATTTTCCTCTTTTTAAGTGTAAAGAAGTACATTCTGAAAATGTTCATCCATTTACAAAACAAATGATGAACAGCCCGAGATATCCTAAGAAATATATGTGCAAATTCAACATTATGTGTCAGTTTTTCTACATTCAGTCAGTTTACTACTGACTTTCATCGCATGTGCTTTTTTCACAATTTTCCACTCCCAGTTAAGTGGAGGCTACGATTTGTAAGGCAGGGGACAACTTCTGAAGTTTTGTGCCTTAGCAGCACCACCACCCATATTGTTTTAAGATAGAAGTCTGATGCAGATTCTTTTGTACTGAAGTTGCTGGTTGACAATATTTTGCACAATGATCAATATCTTTAAATATGATCACAGTAAGTATTCATTGTTATTTCAGAGAGCTGTATTCTGGTCAGGGTGGAAACACCTTTGAGGCAGCATTTTAGATGAAGTATCTAGTCACTGTTTAAATTGATTCTGAAACCTGGCACCTCTAAGCTTCACAAGTGCATTAATATGAGGTGGTAGGCCGGATTTGACCCTGTGGCAGGCCAGTTCTGGCCCCGGGCTGTATGTTTGACACCCCTGCTCTAAAGGGTCTCCCTGGTGTCATTATAGTGACGCCAGGGACACTGCCCAAGCAGCGTCTCACCCTGGAAGCAGGACCAGGCTGGACCACCTGTCTGCTCTGAGCACATCCACTGTCCCACTGTCTCTGTTGATCTCTCAATCGACCACACACACACACACACACACACACACACACACACACACACACACACACACACACACACACACACAAACCACGCTACTCTTTTAACATATACATCAAACAGTGTCAGTACCCCACAAATATAGGACTGAAATAACATGTTTAAAAAAAAACGTATTTTAAAAAATGGGGGCGATACAGTAGTGCAGTGATTAGCATTGTCTCCTCACAGCAAGAGGGTTCCCAGTTCGAACCAAAGGTCCTTTGTGCCGACCTTGCATGTTCTCCGTGTCAGCGTGGGTTTTCTCCATGTACTCTGTACTCAGTCCAAAGACATGCAAGTAAATTGGTGAATCTAAATTGGCCATAGGTGTGAATGTGACCAAGAATGGTTGTCTGTCTCTTTGTGTCAGTCCCGTGATAGTCTAGCAACCTGTCCAGGGTGTACCCCACCTCTCGCCCAATGTCAGCTGGGATAGGCTCCAGCAACCTGCAACCCCGAACAGCATAAGCAGTTATGGAAAATGAATGAGCAAAACCAGGGAAATATAAATAAAACATATACAGAGTTGGGTACTTTGATTACTTTTTGCAGTAACGAGTAACCTAACGTATTTGAGTAATCAAATACTTAAGTACATTTTCAAACAAGACATCAGTTACTTCTGTTACTTTTAGAACGCTGGTCCTTCAGCTCCGAAACAGCAACGGCTGTCGTTTGGTTCTAATAACGGAGATAACGTTAAACCTATCAGTCTGAAAGAAGCCACGGAGCTTGTGGCTCGCTACGTGGTCGGAGAAATGCTGCCGTTGCCTACGGTGGAGTCTAAATAGGTGGAG
>NC_065513.1:5685277-5699729 GCF_006386435.1 Epinephelus moara
AGAGGAAAATTTTATTCAGCCACACTTCAGACATCATGCAGGTATACAATTCATATCAGATAATCAATATTTAAAATGCTGTTAAATAAATAAAATCATTATTGAATGGTAAAAACACATAGGCCTAAATAAGCAAAAGAATGCAAAGAACAATAACATGTTACAACATTTAATAATATAAGAATATATCTTATACTGCGACTGAATGTTGCCCATTAGACATACCCCAAACGAATTACATTTCATATTTAACCACTACAGAGATATCAGCCACGGATTTCAAAAGGACTACCTGAGAGAGGCTGCTCTCTGGGGCAGCCTGAGCGCTCATACACACGTTTATTATCTATGAGCGCTGACACCGCTAGATGACAGCGGTGTCAGCGCTCATAAACACATGAGGGCTGACACTGCTGTCATCTAGCGGACCTCAGTCACATTCAACTGGGCCCTATATTAAAACATCGACCACGGGTCTGACGTTTAAACTACGCATGAAAACACTACGTTCTGTGACAAAACAACAGTAACATATCGGTATGGCTTACAATTGTGCGCCTTTCCCTCACTTGTCATTTTCCGATGATTGTTGCGAAATGCATGCTGGGATAGCTGTCTGTCCACACAAGTCTGCTCCGATGCATCCCCGGTGAAATGGGTGTGGCGAGAACACATCTGGGAATTTGGACTGAACTTGGCCAGATGTGAACTTTGAATTGGAACAGTACTTGGGCTGTGACTGATGACGTGTCACAAGTCCACAAGAACACAAGTCTGCACAAGAACGCATATTGAGAAACAGCTATTCTCTCAGCCGAGGTTATAAGGGGCTTTTAATTTGAAACAAGTGCTGAGTTTGAAATGACGGTGCGATATGTTAACTTTACAAAGACAACGGAGCGGAAAAAAAGTAAATATATAAACACACAGAGGGATTAATAAATAACAGACCGTCTATAATGTAGTCTGTTTCAAATGAAGCTGGGAGCCTCTGCAGTTGTGGTGAGTAAAAGCCCCGCCGCTATTTGTTAATGTTATTACTTTATGTCCGACCGTGAGGATGTACCATTGTTTGCTAGCTTGATGCTAATGACAGTAACGTTAACTCAGCGGGTTGACAAAGTGCCTCTGCTGTTTCACACCATCATTTCCCCCTTTTACTCTGTGTGGTAACATCCCTAGAGGAAATATTAAAAACGCTGGGGTGTTGTTGTCATACAGTTGTCTACGGCAGCAGATCGTTCTGTGTTTCTACTGGTCAAAGTGACGGCTGTGATGGGAGAATTGGATCTCAGTGAAGGGCAAGTGGTCCATAACTTTAATTTTGGAGACAAAAAAATGTAGGCTTAGCGCCCTGTGGTCCATTGCCCAATAGGAAATGTAGAATACTCAAAAGTACTTTAAAAGTGCTTGAGTTACTTTTCTCAGGGAGTAACGTTGGAAGTACTTTTAAAGTAATTGAGTTACTTTACTCAGGGAGTAACACAGTAAAGTAACTGGTTACTTTTTTAAAAAGTAACGCAGTAACATACTTTGATTACTTTTAAAGTAACCCTTACCCAACACTGAACATATACAGGGAAATATAGATTTAAACAGAAAAGAAACAGTTGCACCAAAACTGATGATATTTAAAGTTTATTTTAAAAAATGCAATGTGGTTGCAGTGTGTCTTATAAAGAGCATATATGATCATGCAAATTAGTTGTTTGTGAAAGTAACTTTTAGAAGACAGGTTTGGTTCCATAATATTGAGTGTAATGGATTACTGTGTCTGTAAAGTCAGTCTATAAATGTGGTGAAAATATAAGCTGATAACGTGAATCCACTACAGACGTTCTTATGTTAATGTGTAGGGGTCATGTCCACCTGAAGGTGTGGATGGAGAAGAACCTCAAGTTCTCATACTGATAAGAACAGGAATTTACCTTAATCCTTGCTTTTTTCCTCTTTTCCTTTCCTCTCTCTCTGCTCACTCTGTCCCCGATGTGTGGTGAGCGGCAGCAGCCCTAATGCTCTCCTAAAGGAGGAAACAGAGATAAGGAAGTGAGAGAAAGGGAAGAAAGAAAGTATTGACCACAGATGCTTTTTGAGTCCAGACTGTTAGCTTTTTAGCGCTATGTGTGTAGTGATCTGGTTACCCAACGTGCCGCCACCACGTTCAGAGACACACTAGAAGCTTCCCCGGAGACGCAGGAGAGCAGCTCCTCTGTCTCCAGCATGGCTGAGAGAAAGATCTGTCTCGGACGTCACTGTGTCTGACCAACCCCCCCCCCCCAACACACACACACACACACACACACACACACACACACACACGCACACAATTTTACAGAGCTTATGTCCCAACCACAGCCACTACATCTCCCACACACCAGCATACCTGTTCATGGACGATAAATGAAATGATATGATAGCACACAGTGAACAATACAGCTCTGAGGCTGATTTATAGTTACAGCCTATGCTAGTGGCCCACGCTGTTGTGAACATTTATATTTGTGTGGTGGTGTATCTCCTTCGCTCTGCATTAAACCTCCAACGCTAGTTGGTGGTGGTGTTTCTATGCGACTGTGTTGAGTTTGAAATTTGACTGATTCAATTAACTCACCTAAAACACACATAAAACATAGCTTAAAAGTGATGATATTTTTAATGAGGACAAATTTTGGCTCCATAATAGCTCACAGGTTTCACAGACAGAACAATTGTCTTTTGCTAGACATGTTTTCCCATGAATACAACATGTTAACCTTTTTAGCATAAGGTCTGTCACTTATCCCATTGCATAAATTAGCCTAGCAACTAGCAGACTTCCTCTAGTTATATGAAGCCAGGATAAATAAAACACAAGATTCAGTGCAGGGCAGTAAACCTGATGAAAGCAGATCGGGCATCTTGTCACACCTGGTTAGTGACTGTTGCCCTTGAAACAGACCACAAATCTTGGCTCAGAAATAGGTGATGGCTTAATTATTCAGAAACATCTTTCTGTTCTAAATTTGTAGTGGAGACATAACAGGGGAAAGGCCTGAGATTATGGTTTATATGATTGGCTGATTTGTGTTAGGGTTTACATTTGTGAATTCACTGGTCTTTCTTTTTTTTTTTTTTTTAATATTTTGTTTATTTGGGTTTATCAAGTTTAATAGACAAACAGACACACGCTGGCAATACAATACAAAAAATAAAAACAAAACACAAAACATGACATTACAAAATACTTCAAAAATACTTTAACAATAACGTGATCTAATCGTGATAGTGAGGTATTTTACAATATACAAATAAGAAATAACCAAAAAGTTTGGTTTTAAAGACATCAACAAGGGTTTTCACTTCAATAGAGAGAACCTATGGGTCTTCATTCAATCATGTGTGAAGGTATATTTTCCATGTAATTGATAAAAGGTTGCCTTATTTTATGGAAGACTTGAATTTTGTTTCTTAGCGAGTAGGTGTCTTTTCCAAGGGCATGCAATTGTTCACTTCTGATAGCCACAGTTTAAGTGGCAGAGGCTGGTCAGATTTCCATTTTGTTGTTATACATTTTTTTGGCTATGGCCAATAAGATTTCTGTGAGCTTAATGGAGTGACAGTTCGTTAATAGAGTCTTTGAAAGGTTGCCTAAGAGGCAAACCTCCGGGTTAACTGGAAAGTTGTGTCCATGAATTGCAGTCAGAACATTGCATACACCTTGCCAGAAACCTTGCAATTTACAACACTGCCAGGTAGAATGTAGAAAAGTGCCTTCCTCAGAACCACATCTGAAACAGAGGGGTGAAATAGTGGATTTGAATCTATGCAGTTTAGAGGGGGTGAGATATGTCTGATTCAAGTAATTAAACTGGGTTAATCTATATCTGGATTTTAATGTACATGTAACACCGTTTTTACACAAATCCCTCCACAATTCTGAGTTAATTTTCAAGCCCAAATCTGTTTCCCATTTATGTCTGTATGTATGGTTAGAAATTGAAATAAAGGGTAACAGTGTCTCATAAACCTTTGAGATGGTTTTGATCATTGGTTGGCTGTCGTGAAAAAGAAGTTAGATAGGCGACATCTTGGGTATTTCCCATTGATTCTACGGATAATCCTAACAAATTTCCTTAATTGTAGGTACTTGAAAAAATCTGTATCTGACAAGTTATATTTTTGTTTTAATTGTTGAAAGGACATGAATATATATATCTTTATTGTAGACATGTTTTAAGTAAGTGATTCCCTTTTTGGGCCAAGACTCAAAATGTCTAATCTGGTATAAAATGGGAATAAGCCTATTTTCCCATAAGGGAGTCTCAGGAGATAGGGTGCCCATATATCCCATCATCTTGTGTATTCTGGACCAAATTTGAACTGAGTAGACCGAATTGACTTTCCATCCCATTTATATAAAATGTCAGAGGGGGTGGACTCCTTCACTTCAAGTCTTTCAGTGTTCACCCATGAATTTGTAGGGTCTCCATCAAACAGTTGGGCCAAGAATCTTGATTGTGCAGCAAAATAATACAATCTAAAACTGGGGAGTTTCAATCCTCCTCTAGGGCTTGTTGGCGAGTTGGTTTAGAGTAACCCTTGGGGATTTATTTCGCCAGATAAATCGTCTGATTAACTTGTCCAGGGATGAAAAAAAATCGGAGGCAATGTGAACTGGGAGGGACTGAAATATGTACAAAAATTTTGGCAGGACATTCATCTTAATGATACTGATTCAGCCTAATAAAGTCAGAGGTAGGTTCATCCACTTATTAAAATCCTCTTCCACTTTCTTCAGTAGATTCAAGACATTCAATTTATATAATTTTTTCAGGTCCTTATCAACCGATATGCCTAGGTATTTAAGCCCATCTGTTGACCATTTAAAAGGAAATTTGCATTGGATGGTGTCATAATCAAAATTTGATAAGGGTAAAACCTCACTCTTCTCCAAATTGATCTTATACCCAGAGAAGGAGCTGTACAAATTTAGCAAATCTACTAAGTGTGAAAATGAGTTTTCAGCGTTTAAGAAAAGAATGATATTGTCAGCAAAAAGTGACAGTTTGTGTGTGGAGGGTCCAATTTTAAATCCACATATCCTAGGCTCCACTCTGATGGCCTCGGCTAAGGGTTCTAAGGCGATTGCAAAGAGAGCCGGGCTGAGTGGACATCCTTGTCTATTGCCTCTAAAAATGGGGAAGTAATCTGAATTAATGCCATTTACTGCAATTTTAGCTTTAGGAGATCTATACAATGATTTAATTAAATCAACAAAATGAATGTCGAAGCCAAACTTCTCAAGGACCTTAAAGAGGAAAGGCCACTCAAGCCGATCAAAGGCCTTCTCGGCGTCTAAGGAGAGTGCAATGCTAGGTGTGTTATTCTTCTGGGCAAAATGAATGATATTTAATAAGCGTCTTATGTTACTAGAGGAGAGCCTTTTTATAATAAATCCACTTTGATCAGGATTAATAAGAGACGGTAGGATGGTTTCTAACCTCTTGGAAATCATTTTAGTTACTAGTTTATAGTCGGTATTCAGGAGGGAGATTGGTCTATAGGAGGCGCACTTTTACAGATCTTTTCCTGATTTATGAATTACTGATATAATGGCATGGGAGAAAGATTCAGGAAATTGTCTTTTTTCTCTGGCTAATTCTAGGACATCCAATAATAGCGGTATTAGTAGATCTTTGAATTCTTTAAAGAATTCCGGAGGGAAACCATCCTCTCCTGGAGATTTATTGGAGGGCAATGACTTAATGGCTTCAGCCAGTTCAGATAAAGAGAAAGGCCTGCTGATAGCTTCACTGTCTTCATTGGATAAACATGGGAGATTGAGTGGAGAAAGAAAAGAGTCTATAACTGGCATGTCATCATTTGGTTGCGTGGTATATAAATCACTGTAGTAATTCTTAAATGCCTCATTGATTTCTGCCGGGTTACATGAGATTTTCCCCTCACATATTTCTAGCTCATTTACCGTCCTTCCACTTTCTTCTGTCTTTAATTGCCATGCTAGTACTTTGCCAGGTTTTTCACCCAATTCATAAAATTTTTGCTTGGATCTTAAAATTGATTTTTCAACTTGATATGTATTTAAATTATTATATTTGAGTTTTTTATTTACCAATGTTCTATACAGATCTTTGGATGGCGTCTTTTGATAATTTTTTTCAAGTGCATGAATTTCTTGCTCTAGAGCGTCCAGTTCAGAGGAATATTTTTTTTTAAGTCCTTTTGTGTATGAAATTATTTGCCCCCTTAAAAAAATAAAACTGTTAAGGGCTGAGTTTTTATTTGTTTCCTTAAAAAAATGTATTTGTTCTCTAATATAAGCGCAAAAGCCAGATCGCTTTAAGAGTGTTGGGTTGAGCCTCCATCTGTACGTTGATTTCACCTTATTGGGAATGGAGATGGATAAACATAATGGGGAGTGGTCGCTTAATAAGCGAGGCATATATCGAATGTCTAACACCCTATGGCACACGTGAGAGGAGGCAAGGAAGTTATCGATACGAGTGTGTGTGTGTGTGTGTGGTTTTGCTGCTTTGGTGAGAGATTGTGTCTTATCAGAGGATCTATCTAGTACAGTATCTAGACAAAAATTAAAGTCTCCTCCAATTAGGAGCAAACCAGGCACCTGTGCTATGAGAAGGAAAATATTTTGAATAAAAGTGGGGTCATCAAAGTTTGGAGCATATACATTGAGTAGTGACCAAGATTCAGAGTACATGTACCCTTGAACTAATATGAACCTGCCCATGGGGTCCACTGTCTTTTTAGAGACAGTAAATGGAATGTTCTTGTTTATGAGAATAGCTGTTCCTCTTGATTTTGTGTTAAAGGAAGAAGCAAACACCTGACCGACCCAATCCCTTTTAAGTTTCATGTGTTCATCTGCTGATAGGTGGGTTTCTTGAAGGTAGACAATGTCAGCCTCTAGCTTTTTTAGATAAGTGTAGACCCTTTTCCTTTTAATTGGGCTATTTAGGCCTTTGATGTTAAGTGATATAAATTTAATAGGATTTATCATTTGAGGTCATGTAGTTTTTCTCCCTATCACACCACATATCAGTGAAAATCGTTTGACCCAAAGTTTTATGATATCTCTCAAAGTGAAAAGCTCCACTAACAAAAGTAATGAACAATAGTGCAATAAACAATCCGGTGTATCTGCAGAGATGTCATCAGGTTGTGGTAAACGGTGACGCTGCAGTACCGGGGCAAGAGTGTCTCCGTGATGGTGTTAAATTGTGGGGGCGTAGGAAATAAAGTTTCAGTTTCATTACCTCGCAGAGGAGTGCTCATCTTAGTTGGATCCAGAGACGGAGAGGAGAAGTGCGGAGGAATGAATGAATGAAGAGAAGATAAACAAGTAATAATAATCCTTGAAGATGTCATGTTGGGCAAACATGGAGGAGATCGTCAGAGCAGCAACAGTTCAGATTTAATTGGCTATCCGAATTTTTCAGTGTAGAATGCTTTTGCCTCTTCAGGAGTACTGAAGGTCAAAACCTCTCCACCTTCAAGTGTTACACGGAGGTGAGCCGGGTGTAGGAGTGTGAAGCGTATGCCTTTGCGGTACAGCTGGGATTTGATCTCATTGAAAGCAGCACACTTTTTGGACAAGGATGCGCTGAAGTCAGGATAAAGCCTCAGGATGTTGTTTTGGCAACAGATCTCGTTTTGTATAGCCCAGCGTAAAGCTCGCTCTTTGTCCTGATACCAGTGGAAACATACGATGATGGCTCTTGGCGCAGCTCTTCCACTGGGTTTGGGGAGGAGAGAGTGGTGAGCTCTCTCAAGTTCAGGCGGCTTATTGAATACCTCCGGACCCATGGCTTCCATCAGTATTTTGGAGACGAATTGAACCGGGTCCTGTCCAGATTCACTTCCTTCAGGTAAGTTTATTATCCATAGGTTGTTTCGTCTAGATCGATTTTCCAGATCGTCTGCTCAGTCCAGGAGAGTTGCATTGTCTGTTTCAAGCTTATGGATGACTGCCTCCGCTTTAACGAGCTTATCAAAGTTATCACCCGCAGTAGTTTCAACTCAGGTTAGCCGGTTCTGGGACGTATTGACTGTCTTGTGTAACGCATCCACTGAGGCTTGTAGAGGTCTGATGGAGTCATGGATCAAATTTGACATATCCTCCTTCAAGCTAGAGCATTGTTTTTCTAGCTCTGCGATCAGTTTGTCCATGGATAAGCTTGCGTTGTCTGACTCACGTTCATTCTCATCGTTGTTAGCCGTTGCCATTGCAGTTAACTTGCTGCTAGTCTAGTTGGGGCAGAAGGCTGCTGTGCCGTGGCGATTTTTGGTTTCTGCCTGCTCATTTCTTCATTGTTGGGTCCTACAGAGATGTAGGAAATTCATTTCGCTCGGTGAAAGTCGAGGTTAAAGGGTAGTTTTCAAAGAAACACAGGAGAGCCCTCTACTTACGTCTTCCCTCTACGCTGCCATAACCGGAAGTCCGTGAATTCACTGGTTTTTCAATATTAGTAAAGGCGTGGGGGGGATTATGAGACAATGGGTTCATGGGCACAAATATGTAAAAGGCCCCACCACCGCTCCTACACAGTAGCAAGACGCACAGACTTTGTGGTAGTTTTGCAACCTTTTTATTATTGTTTTGTGTCTTTAGTTGTTCTGCATCTCCTTGCAGTTTGGTGTCTCTCTAAGGTAATACTGGGATCTTTTTTTTTTTTTATCTTGTTGTGTCTCTTTGTGGTTGTTTTAGTCATTCTTGTTATTATTTTATATGTCTTTACTGTTCCTTTGCATGTGTTGTGGGTTTTTTTGTGTCAGTGGTCATATTTTAGTCTCCTCTTGGTCTGTAATTTGAGTGATATTTTGCAAATGAAGGGCCATGACACTTTGGGCACCTGGGCCTGTGCCTGGTAGGCCCTTTTATTAATCCATCCATGAAGAAATCCAACAACTGGCCACTGATAGCAACAGTTCTTCAAAAGAGAGAACAACAAACAACACCAAACAAGAGTCAAAGGCAAAGAGAAAGCATTGGCAGAGAAGATTTGGCAAATTTTTCATGGACGCAACCCACATACTCAGCTCTGCTGCTCATCCCACAAATGTATGTTCCTCACAAAGACATTGTTTCATATTAATTCTATCCTATACATCCCATCTCTCTTTTCAGGCAAAGAAGTCAAGAGCAGTGGTGTAGTGTAGGGTCTACGCGGGTATACAGGTTATACCCACCTCTTTTTCAGGCAAAGAACTCAAGAGCAGTGGTATAGTGTAGGGTATACGCGGGTACCCACCTCTTTTTCTTTCCTTTTACAGTATAACCACCTATCAGCCAAAAAGCTATTGGAATACAGGAGAGTATACCTGCCCCCTCCTTGATAACCTACCCGTCTACCTAGTAGTGCATCCCACCTTATCAACTACCACTACACCACTGCTCATGAGTACTGAATTTTGTTCCAAGTCAGACAATATTTCTGTAAACATTGCTCATAAGGCATACAGGCCATAAAAGTTTCCCCTTCTGGTCAAACTGGCTAACTGCTCATGCACAATAATGACAATGAAATAGTTAATTTATTATGGTAATGGCTCAGGTGATATAGAGAGTGATATCTAGAGTCATTTGGTGATTGAGTTTCTGATGATCAAAAATGTATCAATCAGGGACTTCCAGCTGGTGAGTGGATGGAGTAGTGTTTCTCCGAGCTCCCACCACACCGTTCTTAAATTGCCAAACTTTATCGTCAAACCTATTTAACACCGATTTGCAAGGACTATAGGAACAAACCGTCTGACGCTTCCTCAGCTAGCACCGACAACAGCTAATATGCTAACGGTGCTGCGGGCGGATTTGCTAACTGGCCCAAACTCGCTTTCTGCCCGGTTTGAAAACAAGTTGGCAGCAGTCGACTCGAAATTAGATGGAATGCAGACCACAGTGACCGCACACGAGCAGTGTATTTCTGCCCTGAGATCTGAGATGGACCGGCTACAGACCCTGGAGTCAATGCTAACCATGCTAACCAGCAACAATGCTAAAATGAAGGGCTAAACTCACTGACTTGGAGGGAAGAAGCAGGCACTGTAACTTTCGTCTCCTGGGTGTTCCTGAATCTGTAGAGGGCCCCTGACCAACCGAGTTTTTCTCCAAACTCTTGGTTGACATCATGGGAAAGGATGTGCTTACATCCCCTCCGGAGCTCGACAGAGCCCATCGTGCACTCAGGCCCAAGCCAAACACAGGGGAGAAGCCCAGGGCTGTGATAATACGCTTCCACAAATTCCAAACGAAAGACCTGGTAATCCTTGCAGCCCAAAGGATGCGAGGCAAGCTCAGATACAAGGACAGTCCAGTGTACATATATGAAGACTACTGTCCCAAAGTCATGGAGCAGCGCGCTGAATATAGGGAGGTAATGCACCAGCTGTTCCTTTACGATCTCAAGCCCTCACTGCTGTACCTAACGCGGCTGTTCATCACTACGGAGAATGTCTGTCATTGGTAAATGAAGCCAATTGGTTCTTGACCACATACCAGAACCGCGATGCTCAGACGACCGAGGACTGATCCAGGATAATATGACCACGGTCATATTCAGGCTAAACACATTGGCATCAGGCTATGCACGTCAGCATCAAGCTACACACATTAGCATCAGGCTGTGCACATTAGCATTAGGCTTTGGGTGCTGGTTGAGCTAGCGGCAGGCCACGCTACCACACTTGAACTGTGTTGAACTGTTTCGACAGCACAGAGACATTACATTGCTTAGGTTTAATTATTCCTTCTGTAAATATTATGTTATTAAGATGGGATAGCAGTGAGCCTTAGGTCCCAGTTCACAAGGTAATGTAATATGTTAAAAAATACTTTATGTCTTATAATATTAAGACTTACTGTTATGTTGGGCAGTACTGCTCCTGGTTCGAAAGTGTTAATTGCCTCTTGGCTTATCGTTTATAAGTCGTGTTAATTTGAGGATTTGTTTACAATGCTGTACTGCAACGCTGCGCCCACATCTCCAGACGGCTTGTTTTGTTTTGCACACTGATGACTCTCAGAGGACGTTCAGGTGCTTGGCTCTGTTGATGGGCACTAATCTCAGGTCTCAGAACTCTCATGGAGTGCATAATGCAAGGCATTTGTGCAAGAGACGAGTTTTATGTTGGGAGGGTAGAGGGCTTTGTTTTTGTTTTGTTTTTCTTTCCTTATTTTTTCTACCTTTTTTTTTTTTTTACTTTGTCACAGTCTCACTTTTTATTTATGTACGTTACTTATTCATTTTCTTCTTATCCTCAGCTTCACATCCCTTCTGGTGTTATAATACAGACCTTAATTCACACCATACAAATGACAGAACCATATGTACATCAAACTACAATATGCCAGGTGTAAATAACAGCATTCGATTTCTATCCTGGAACGTTAAAGGGGCAAACAAAGTTACTAAATCAAATAACATTATTTCTCACCTTCAAGATCTCAATGGGGACATTATCTTTTTACAGGAGACACATCTCAAAAGGGGCTGCTTTACTCACTTATACCAATCAGAGTTTGGTGCAAGGGTCAGGGGCGCTGCAATTTTAATACGTAACAATATATCATTCATGGTAGAAAATGTCACAGCAGACCTTAATGGACGTTTCGTTATGTTTACAGGCAAATTGTGTAATACCCGGGTCCTCTTAGTGAGCCTTTATGCACGCAATTGGGATGACGAATGATTTTTCTCTAAGCTCTTTAGCTACATCCCCAATGTCGAGTCTTTCTACAAAATACGTAGTTGGTGGGGACTTTAATCTGGTACAGGATAGTGATTCAGATAGGTCTTCCACCAGACCACATTCTTTAACCAACTCAGCCAAGGCACTTAATACCATTAAAGGGGAGCTGGGCTTGTCAGACCCATGGAGACATAGATTCCCAGACAAAAAAAATCCTTTTCATTTTTTTTTGCACGTACACCATACTCTAGAATAGACTTTATCCTTTTGGACAACAGGCTACTCCAAAATGTACAGTCATGTGACTACCATAGTATTGTAATTTCCGATCATGCTCCCACTTCGTTAGATATAATTTTCCCCAATCACAGCCCCATTTTTAAACAATGGAAACTTAATTCAAATCTATTAGCTGACCACTCCTTCACAGACTTTTTAAAATCTACTATTCATTCTTTTTTGAAACTAACACCACACCTGAGCTGGCAAGAGGAACTCTGTGGGAGACCCTCAAAGCCTTCCTTAGGGGTCACATAATAGCCTATGCAACCTACTTACGAAAGAAGGAGAAGTCACGCCAGTTTGAACTGTCACAGAAACTTAGGGAGATTGATGACAACTACGGCAGTTTCCCAGAACCATCTCTCTACAAAACACGTTTGCAACTCCAAACAGAGTTCGATCTTTTGACCACAAATAAAGTGGAATTACAGTTACTTAAGTCAAGACAACGAATTTTCATATCAGGAGACAAAGCTGGTAGGCTTTTGGCTCAGCAGGCCAGAGCCGTGGCAGCATCCAGGCTCATTCCTAGTATCAAGTCCCCATCAGATACCGTTTATACAGATAGAACAATTAACAAAATATTTGCAAAATTCTACTCTGATTTATACACTTCCGACTGCTCTCCAGCTGGCATGGATAACGTCCTAGATAATATAGAGTTTCCTAGAATTGACATGATGACAGGATTTGAGTGTAACCGCAGTTTTGGGCCCCTGTAACCAGAGTTATTTGTAACCGGAGTCCAGGGTGAACTTTTTGGAAAAGTCCGGTGTCAGCAGTCATGTGTGGACAGGATAACCAGAGTTATTTTTGTCTCGTCTCCATTGTATGACGTCACAGTGTGCGCGACGTAAACAGAAAACAGCTGTGTTATTACCCGATCCAGTGTGTGCGAGGATGGACCTAAACAAAATACTGCTGCTATTTAGCAGCATATCAGCACTTTGTGGCTGTATCATCATGGACGTCGGAACTATTTTCTGAGGGGGGGGGCCGGATTTTTGTTGGGAGGGGCAGGGGAAGTACGCACACTTATCAATGATTAAGGATTTGATTTGAAGTTATTTTATAATAACATGCAGTTATTAGAGAACTAGAATGGATGAACACGGCATCTTTATTGTTAAGAAAATGAAACTTTGATAACTAAATCAAGCCATTTAAGGAACATAACAGCATTATTTGTAACCTTGAATGAAAAAAAGAAAAGTCTGCGCTCCTGACTCAGGGCTTTCTTGCATTTCCAAAAGTGGACCTTCTCTCATGTTGACCTCCTGATGAAGATTTTAAGCTCTCTCTGCACAGAGATACATTTATTTATAGTAAACACATTTTATAGTGAGCAGCATACATATGTCCCCTACAAATCCCAACCGTGTTTACAAAGTTTGAATGAACAAGACGGACGCAATCAGAAAGGCGGATTTCAGCACCACGGAGACGGACGCAATCAGAAAGGCGGATTTCAGCACCACGGACAGCGCGCGTAAAAATACTTGACAAGTGTCTCCTTTAAATGTGTTTGCTGCTAGAGAAATTATACATAATAAATGAAGACAGTGACATATTTTCAGTAAAAAAAACAATGAGTTGAACGTTCATTTCAAGTTTTTGTAGTACAACGAATTTCAGAATTGTGCAAGTGCGGACGGAGAGTGGGCGGCAGTGTTTGTTGCAGGAAACTCGATATGGACTTGAAAATCAATTTCGGAGTGGGGGTGTTTCGGAATGGAGGGCTGTCCCCTGTTGGGACATTGTGCACACACAGCCCTTCACCACCTGGATCCTAAAATAAACACCTGTTTTATTACATAATCATGCTTCTGTGTTGCGCCATTCATTAAAGGCCCAGTGTGTAAAATGGGTTGAAAACAGTGACATCAGTGGTCAAATTCTAGATTGCAGGGCTCACTCGCTCACCCCTCCCGTTGGGTAAATGACGGTGGCCTCGTAGGGACAAAAAGCCTTGCGCACAAGTTTTTCAGGAGTAGGTCTAACTAGCGACGAGGTGAATGTTTATTTAGAAATCTAAGCCATGTTAAGATAGCGACGAGGTGAATGTTTATTTAGAAATCTAAGCCATGTTAAGATATTGTAATGAATCCCTCATGAGCAGGAGACCAGAGTAGCGTTCGGGAAAAAGGCCCGTTTATTTGAGCACTCCAAAAACTCCGGTAACACTCCAGGGGGTAAAAGACTCGTCCCAAACTCTGACTCTTCTAGCGTAAGAGACACACTTCATAACTTTACACACATACTCGTTTACCATACCAAGCGGGCACCCCCTCCCCTCTCTGCTCCACCAATCTCCAGCCCGCACACTGACTGACAGCGTAGCCGGTAAACAGAGCTCAGCTGTTTATTTAGCCTAGCAATATCTCCGGACTATAGTAGCTGGAATGGACGACTTTGAACGCGGTTTTGAAGAGTTTCTTGTAGCGGACACAGATCCAGAGCCATA
>NC_065513.1:5699890-5720563 GCF_006386435.1 Epinephelus moara
AAGATGGCGACCTCTCTAAAGCAAGGCCCTTGCTAAATATATATATAAAAGCATAATTATAAGGCTACAAAAACCAAACGAATTTTATTTTATAGCGATTATACACTTGTATAAACATATTAATGGGTAGAATATTCAGATTCAGATTCAGATTGACAATAAACCATGCCAAATATTACACACTGGCCCTTTAAGATCCTATATTTCTGTCATTCAAATAACAAGAATTGTGGTTTAATACTCTTAATTATGACAGCCAACTTATAGAAAAATGTCGAGTTTAAATCGGTCCCGGACATAACGTGCACGGGCTCGGGCTGGGTCGGGCTGTTTTTTTTTTTGGGCCCGATCTATGCTCTATTAGCCGCTCTGGTGCAAAGGGGGTCAGTTCCGGGGAACCCACATCCACTCGTTTCCCCTGAGCCGCTTCAAGAACTGCCTGTTCTCGCCCTGCAGCTATGCGGAGTCCCTCCTGATCAAAACGCCGCTCCACCTCTGAGCGAAGCAGGTCCAGGGCCTCTGTATGTAGTCAGGCAGGCTGCATATCACATCAAAAGCATAGATCTATGCATTCACGATATGAAAGAGATAAATGTAAGTCAGACAAATTGAGTTTAAATTCAGATTCTTTATGTTTTTTTAAAGCGTCATGCAGTGGGTAGGGAGGCTGATGGGGTGCGGGGGTGCGGATGGGAGGGGGTCCGGTAATTACGTTTTACTGCCTTCTGATTGGCTACAATGGCCTTACAGTTAGGAGTTATATCGCCACCTACTGCTTTGGCATGTGTATTACATTGCTTGATAGTGGAATTTGCGGTGTCATGTGGACGGAGGTATTTTTATTACACTGCTCGTATGGACGCAGATTTTTTTTAAAACTGGAGGCCAAAAAAGTTCGGTTTTAAAAATACCCGTGCTCGTGTGGACTAGGCCAAAATCTTGTCAAAAATCTTGGCCCTCCGCCTCCAGAATGTGTTACTGTATATCATCTCATCAGACCAGACTGGTTTCATACTTGGAAGGCAATCCTTCCACAACACCAGAAGGTTTTTAAATATGCTGAATACGCCCAGTTCCAACAGTCCAGAAGTGGTGGTGGCTCGGGTATGCGGAGAGGGCCTTCGACAGGGTGGAATGGGAGTACCTTTTTGAGGTAATGAGAAGATTCGGCCTGGGTCCCAACTTTGTCTCTTGGGTTAAATTATTGTATTCTTCTCCTGTAGCGTCACTACAAACAAACAACATCATCTCATCTTCCTATAGGCTTTACCGTGGCACAAGACAGGGGTGCCCACCATTGAGCCGCTGGCCATGGAGCCGCTGGCCATTGAACTGCTGGCCAATTGGCTGCGCTCTGAGGAGAAATTTGAGGGTATTGTGCTATTGGGAATTGTGCACAAACTGTCGCTATATGTAGATGATTTACTTTTATATGTATCAAACCCTTCAACATCTCTCCCAGCAGTTCTAAACAACTTAAAACAATTCGGCCAGGTATTGGGATATAAACCTAACTTTGGAAAGAGTGAAATGTTCGCAGTGAACACACCGGCAGCTGAGGTCCCCCGTGACATAGCCCCTTTTAAATGGGTGGATGAGGGTTTCAGGTACCTGGGAGTTTTTATCACAAGGTCCCTGGCGGATATGTTCGACAGAAATTTTGCCCCTTTGCTCAAAAAAGTGGAAGAGGACTTTAACAGATGGACTGGCCTCCCTCTGTCTTTGGCAGGCAGGGTAGGACTGACCAAAATGGTTGTTTTACCGAAATTTCTTTATTTATTTCAGCATATCCCTGTACTATTTAAAAAACAGTTTTTCAGTGAATTAGATAAGTTGTTATCGAAGTTTCTTTGAGTCAATAAACCAGTGCGTATGCCAGCTCCTGAAGTTGGCCCTTCTTAATTTTCTTCAATACAAATATATCTTCAACAAAATATTCAAAAGTTCTTATACTGGATGGACCATTCAACCGCAGACCGGCCAGCCTGGCTCCAAATGGAAGCATTATCAGCAAAGATCTCACTGCGTTCATGGCTGTGCTCCCAGTTACCTGTGTCTGTCTCTACCATCACGGTCAGCCCTGTAGTTACCCACTCCCTTAGAATATAGAAGCAATTCAGAGAGCATTTTGGCCTGCGCAGATCCTCCACACTGGCCCCGACTGTTAACAACCACCATTTTATCCCATCTAATATATAATTTCAACTTTGGTTCGACAGAGGCATTATCTCACTTAACAATCTATACGACAGGGACATATTCATGTTCTATAGTGACCTGACAACCAAATCTCAGCTACCTACATCCCACCTTTTTCATTTTTTTCAAATTAGACACTTTATTCATAAACAGTATCCCAATTTTTTGAATTGTCCTCCAAAAACACTAATTGACACACTTCTTACCATAAACACTGATCAAAAAGAGCTTATTTCATACATCTATGGCTCCATGGAATCGGTCAGCTCAGTTTTCCCCCATTACACTAAAGAAGCGTGGGAGAAAGACCTGGGGTTTAGCATTGATGAGGTGCAGTGGGACAATATCCTTAATCTTTGTGCCCGACATGGACTGATCCAATGTAGAATTCTACATAGAATTCATTACACTAATCATAGACTGTCAAAAATAATCCCCAATGTACAAGATCTTTGCAACACATATGGCCAATCCCCGGCAAATCTTGTACATATGTTTTGGTCATGCCTGAAACTGTCAAACTACTGGTCCAGAATTTTTGACACATTACAAAAAGCCTATAACGTTGCGATAACACCATCTCCCCTCTCTGCCATTTTTGGTGCTCCAACTAATGAGGGACTTTCGGTTACCTGTCGCCACGGCATGGCCTTTAGTACATTGTTAGCTAGACTCTTAATTCTCCTAAACTGGAAACACACTCTGCTCCCATCTTATGATCGAAGGATCAAGGAGGTTCTGTATAACATAAAGCTGGAGAAGCTGAGGTTTTCACTCAGAGGGTCCCCAAAGATATGGAGACCATTTATATCTTTAATTGACACCCTAGATGTTACACCGGATGTGTCAAACGACTGACTGAGTTGCAATAATTTTCTCCCTACTCACTTTGCTACCATTGTTAGCCACTTCTTTTGAGGTTTCTTTCCTTCCTGTTAATATTATTCATCCCCCTTTTTTTTCTCTCTTTCTTTTTCGTTCTTTTCTTTCTTTCGTCTGAAGCTGAAAGGAGGAGGGACGGAGGGTGGGTTAAAGGGAAAAAATTAGGGGGTAAAATGTGAGCATTGTACTTGGTCCTCTTCTGTACATTACTGTTTGTCAGAGATGGGGACTTGAGTCATTGTGACTTGGACTCAAGTCGACTTGAGTCGCTGTTTTGATGACTTGTGACTTGACTTGACAAAAAATAAAAGACTTGAGACTTGACTCGGACTTGGAAGTCAAAGTCTCTGGACTTGACTTGACTTGAGACACGATGACTTGAATGACTTGAGTGTTATTCACATCATGTTTTCAGTTTGAAAATAAAATTAATAAATTAATTTAAAAAATAATGTTGATTACCCGGTAGGAGCGCAGACTGAGAATGGCGTTGTCATGATTGGATCACTACCCTGTCAATCAGTCATGCCCTCTCTATGTACCTTACGTGTTTATTGGAGAAACACACCCTCTTATATCAGATAGGCATCAACATGTCAGTGGGAGGGGTACCGCGAGTCATCGTCTTCGGTTTCGGAATTACCATTATGACGGCAAAAGACGAACAGCACNATGAAGTCACCTAAAATTTGGTTAAAACTGAGTAACCCAAGTAACTTAGGTTGTAAAGTTGAGCGAATACTGTTTGAGATGGACTAAATGAAGTAATGGTTTTAAAATTGAGTAATTATTACATGCTAAAACACTAGTAAACAAAGTAGATATTACTTAAAAACAGATCATGACATAAATATGGGTTTAAAACTTAGCAAAGCAAGTAAATATAATTTAAAATGGAATAACTATGTTAAAACAGTACATGAAATAAATAAGATTTTAAAATGAAGTAACTTTTAGTTAAAAACAGTATATGAAGTTGATTTGGGTTAACAGCTGAGTTAATGAGGTGTATATATAGCTAAGATCAGATTCTGCAGGTAAAATTACAATAATAAGGTGACTTGACTTGGACTTGACTTGACATAACCTGTGACTTGACTTGACTTGACTTGCCCAAGAAAAAATGACTTGGGGACTTACTTGAGACTTGAAGGTTAAGACTTGAGACTTACTTGAGACTTGCACATGTGTGACTTGGTCCCATCTCTGCTGTTTGTACATGCAATTTCCTGTATTTATGCTCAATAAAACATATTTTAAAAAACAAAAAACACAGTATCAATCATTTGATAGCCATTTTTTGGTAATGATTGTATATGGGAAGGTCTTTTTTGGCTTGTGGCTGACTCTGGCTGTGCTTACAGAGCCAAAATAGCAGCACAGCGTAACACCGTTCACGGAGTCTCCACTAGACTCTAGGTGGAAGAGGGTTGCAGGGTTCTCTTCATCAAGTAAGCAGACTGGACCCAGGACCCACATTCTGGATCCAGGTATTATACAAGAGATTCATGGACCGTCATCGAAATCATTACAGTATAACGTATTAGTTGTCAAGTACAAGGTGGCAAACATTTCCACTGAACACAAGGAGTAAGCTGTGGCTGAAGGCATGATGTTGCAACTGTCCATTTGGACTCAATGATGAATTGATTGGAATTTGGTGGTCAAAGGTCAAGGTCAGTGTGATATCTGAAGAATGCCTTGAAGGAGTCTCCTCAAATTAGGCACAAATGTCCACTTGGAATAAACGATGATTTGATACAAATTTGGGGTTTGGTCAAGGTCAAGGTCATTGTAAAACAAACACGTTTTTGGCCCAAACTCAAAAATTCATACACTAAATGTAACTAAATTTTACAGAAATTCTAATAGGATAAAATGATGAACTGGTGACATAATACATCCAAAAGGTCCAAGGTCAGTTTAACTGTGAAATCATAATGTTCTGCAAAAATACTTCTCTGGTCATTATTCATGTCATAAGGGGATACTGAATTGGTGACACGAATCTTGGGTGTCCATCTTGAAACTGTGATTGTATAGATCTTCTGTGCTGCCGGGGGGAAGATGTGTGTAAAGCATCCATGTTTTCACAGACATGGATGTAAATTATAAGTGCAACTTGACTAGTGTGCAGAGTGATACAACCACAAGGCAGTGATTCTAACTAAGCGCAAAAATGTAAGGAAATTTGTATTTGGTAGATTATTTCTTTGTTGTGACAATGCTTCTTGGCAATAAATCTCATACCGTTGGAAAGCTTGTTTATTTCCCTTTTAAATGGTGCCACATTTATAAGGAACATGCATTTGTGGGATGAGCAGCAAAGCTGAGTATGTGGGTTACACCCATGAAAAATTTGCCAAATCTTCTCTGCCAATGCCTAACAGCTTTTTTTTTTTTTTTTTTCTTGGACACTTCTTTTGAGCTTCTGGTACCCCCGTGTGCTGACAATCAGGTGACTGATTGGCATCTGATTGTCAGTACCTGTGAGCATGGGCCCTGCTACAGTGGTCAGTTGGTGTCTTCTCCAAGAATCGGCATGCCACATTTTACTGATCTGGATAGGGCCCATGCAATAGGGCAACTTCAAGCTGGTGTTCTGTAAAATCAAGTTGCAGCATTATTTGGAGTGAGCCCTAGTACCATCTGCTAACTGAAGGCCAAGTTCCACATAACGGGGGGTCAGAGACAGGCCGCAAAGTGGGCATCCCAAGAAGACAGCACCCCAAGAAGACTGTTTCCTCATCCTGTCAGCACTTAGGAACTCCGGTCTCATAGGGCTGCCAGGAGGCCTGCCATGACTGCCCTTCACCGTCAGGCCTGTTTGCGCTGGTGTCAGCAATACATGCACTGGAAGCTGAACATGTGGAGGAACGTTATGTTCAGCGATGAGTCCAGATTTTGCCTATGGCAGTTGGATCATAGGGTCAAAGTGTGGAGAAGATGCAGAGAGCGCTTTGCTGATTGCTGCACCGATAGAGTAACATCTTTTGGTGAAGGCAGTGTGGTGGTGTGGGGCGCCATCTCCCTTACTGGAAAAACAAGTCGTCTTGTCATCATTGGAGGCAATCTCAATGCAGAGAGATATGGAGATGAAATTCTGCAACCAGTGGCATCCAATATGTCTGGGACCAAAGTCTATCCTCCAGGATGACAACACTCGCCCCCACAGAGTGAGTTTTATCAGAGACTACCTCCAGAACTTGGGAGTGGAGAGGATGGAATGGCCTGCCAGCAGTCCTGACCTCAACGCCATTGAACACTTGTGGGATCAGCTTGGGCATGGTGTTTGTGCCAGAGTGACCAACACAACCATGTTGGCTGACAAATGCTGGTTGAAGAATGGGATGCCATCCCACAGCAGTGTGTGTCCAGGCTGGTGACCAGCATAAGGAGGAGGTCAGGGCTGTACGCTTACTTTTTTAGGTGGTAGCACTGGTGCTAGCAAGTTAAAACTTTTAGTAGCACAAAGAAAACTTTTGTAGCCCACCCAGGTGGACAGTTAGTTAACATGTTTATTGGTGAAATTATTTTGATATTGATCAGAAATTCAGTTATATATTGTTGAACAGCAATGAAATTGGTTCTTTAATATTTAAACGTGAAAAATTAACAGTGTTGAATGTTTCCAATGCACATCAGTCTGGATCTAAATAAAATCACCATGAAACTTGCCCAGTTGATTACTTTAAGACAAATTTTCTGAAATTGTATGTTTAAATATGCAAAAGTGAGGCATTATATACTGAAATATACATTAATTAGCATAAATTTCCAGAACAGAAATCTGAACATTGGATAAAGCCTGGTTCAAAATTCTTGTTTCATTGTGTTGACATAATAGAGCCAAGGTATTTACAGAGGGAATTTTGGTTATTTATTTTTATCACTCCATGAATCAGAAAATACTGTCAACAGTCATTTAAAAAAAATAAATAAATCAATCAATTTTCCCTATGTTTTTAATAATAAAATGTTGTATAAACTGCCATTTTACCCTGTTCACCTGTAGTGTGTCACCCTCCAGAAAAACAATATACGTCACAAAAGGGGCATGTCATGTAACGTTAACAATATATAAATATAATACTGACTTTAACTAACCTTTTGCATAAGCGTGCTGTACTTCTTGCTGTCCGACTCGTTTATTCACGGGTTTCCCGTCTTCAATGAGCCGAACGTACACTACCTCACACTCTTTTGTAGAAACGTCCGTGTCTCCATCAATCATAATGGACAGATAATGCGTGTCCTTCACTTTAGTAGCGACTTCACATTTCATTTCGTCCACTATTTGCCCTATCATTTCAGCATTATTAATGGGCCAAATTTGGTGAAGGGCAGCTCCTCTTTTGCGACACAGTAGGCAATGTTCATCTTTATTTTCATTTCTCTCAGTATGTCCTCCTTCAGGGGGATCTCCATTAATGTTTTTGTTGTTAGCTGACGTAGTTTGTAACAGACTGTAGAAAAAAAATGGTTGTAATATTGCAGTTTCATTTACCAGGAAATGTAGTTCTTTAGTAGTTGAATTGAGATGGATAGTATACACTTAGAACTACAACCCCCATGAAGCATTGCCCCAACAACGGACGGGTAGCCTTATAGCATAATTGCCTAAGTCATATTTTGGCCAAATTGAGATATCTGCCTAACTCTACTCTCCTAAGGCTGCTGAGTCACTGTGCCTTACTGGCTATATCCACAGCCAATCAGAGTGCTTGTTACATTCCATAATCACTATCTGCCTAAGTCATCGATTTGACTTAGGCATTTTTGACGCTAAATACAAGATGGCAGCCCCCGAGAAAAAGGGGGCTAAGCTGACCACAAGTGAAGCATTGGCTCTTCTCTTTGATTCATCTGGTAAGCTAGTTCATATTTCTTCAACTTTCTATACAGTAAATGTACTTTGTAATGTGTGTTTAAACTTTTAATCATGTTTCTGCAACACAGTATTTTGAAGTGGTGTTGCTAATGTAAATAGCTAATCTGTTAATTTAACATGGTTTATTGTGTTAAAACACTCAGCAGCACTGGTAGAGGCTAGAATTTGGTACAAGTTAGATTTTGAGTCTGACTGGGAGGACCTGCCTCAGTGACTTAGCATCCCCAAAGAACCGTTCCCCCAGGGGGGACCAGTCCGACCTCCCATAGGTCCAACTACCCATAACTCCAACTACCCGCTAATCCGACCATGCAGGTCTACAGCGAGTTTTATCGTTTTAGTCCCATTAATCTGACCATTTTAATGCCATTATTCCGACCGTCGGATTTCATACCCAGTAGTCCGACCGCCCGTTAGTCCGACCACAGCACTTCCAACATGAAGCAGTCTGTGCATTTCTCCCTCACTGCGCCGGCACAGACTGTGAGGACAGCTGTGTTTATCTCATTGATGGGAAATCACATCCATCTGCTATATGTGACGTACATGCCCTTATTTGGATAACACATCCTGGTATTCCCCACACATAAAGCCTATTGAAAGCGTAATGCGTAATGCTCGCCTTGACCAGGCAATTCATCAGCTTGTAACAATTTGCCAACAACAGAAACTGAGGCTTATGTCACAACGCTACTTTTATAGGTCACAGGAGGCACAGGTTCACGGTGCCAAGCTGAAACCCCTGATATAACATGAAACCCCAAAAAAACTTAACTCTTTTTGCTTTCAAAATGCAGCAATAAATTGTATAACAACGAAAAGGACTCGTATGGTTAGTTTAACTCAACAACTTTAGTGTAATTAAATTAAATCAAACTCAAATTAACACGCGTCCGGCTCGGACGATTCACTCAATTAACACAGCGCATTGCATTTGTTAGAACTTCTTAATGTTTTATTTGTGTGCAGCTTATGGCAGCCAGTCAGCAGCCTAGTGAGTGGCGATGTGCGATGCACTATACAGCAGGAAAAAAAATATAATGATGTCACTCATTCATTCATTCAGTTGGCAGCCCAGCCTCCCCTACTTAAAACATCTTCCTGTGTGTGGGGAATACCAGGATGTGTTATCCAAATAAGGGCATGTATGTCACATATATTGATTTATTGATTCAGATTTAGATTCAGATAACTTTATTGATCCCATGTGAGGCAATTCATTTGTAGCATACTCATCCCAAGCATCAACCACAACAACATACAAATTCCTATGTTATGCACAGTCCAGTAAAACAGACCACTAGGTCATTGAGGGGCACATTGAATGGCCCAAGTTTAAAAAAACATAGATAAAAATTAGGGATGTCCCGACATTAGCAAAAAACGTGCATCAGCATCGGATCGGACTGCAAGGAAAAATGCCGATCCAAGAAATCCGATCCAGTTTTTCATGGAGTTCGATCCAGGTTTTCCGGCCAGCCCAGCACTCCGCGATTCAAGCAGTCTATTCCAGTGATCCGCTCCAGCTCTTACTATCAATCCACCAGGCCAGCATGCAGATGGCAGACACACACGGAGGGTAGGAAGAGTAGTGGTCAATTTAGTTAACTATTTGTTTTCTGCTCTGTTTTTTTGAGAGTGATATTTTTATTTGGTTTACACTCTTACTGTTTAAGTAAAGAGCACTGATGGCATTGTTTTGGGCACAATTAGTGAAATTGGAGCCATGGATGGACTATTGCTTGTTTAAACAGACTGGCACTGACACTACTAAAATAACTGAAAAGGAAAGGCTGCATTGTTTGTTAAATGTCAACAATGTCTTGTGGTGTTAATCTATTTTTTATTTATTAGGGGGCCAAAGCACAAGTGTGTGGAGTCTTGCTGCTATTTTAATTTCAATGTTAGACATTTTAAAGATTTCTTGTGTTGATTTATTTTCTATTTATTAAGGGGCCAAAGCAGCCAAAGCAAACCAGCTATATTTTTTATTTAAGGTTAATGTTCAAGTTTAAAGTTTGTTTATTTAACCCTGTTAACAATAAACAGGTCAGTTTCTCATACCAACTGTTGTGGATCATTCTAACTAACCCGATTAAGTAGTTGTTCTTGTTAGAGTAATATCGCTTGATTAAACCTTTTCTAACATGACTGACAACAAAATAAGTGAATATGTATAATATGTATAATACGTGCTTGGATCGGATCGGTATCGGTATCGGCCAAAACTCAAGGCTGTAATATCGGTATCGGATCGGAAGTGAAAAAGCTGGATCGGGACATCCCTAAAAAAATATTTAAGGAAAGAAAAAAAAAAGTCAAAAAATATTGTTACAGCCAATATTATAAGAATGTGTAGCCTTTTATTTTTGTTTTTTGATTCGTAGAGAAAGTATTTTGAGTATTTTGAATATAAAATTACTCCACTCAAAAGTATTTTCTTACAAATTACATTTGCTTTTTATTGGCCTTATAAAATACAAATTACAAAATACTCAAATGTAATTGAAATACGTATTTTAAATACAAGTAATAGAAATACTGCCCATCCCTGCCTGCAGGCAATGAAACCGGTACTACCAAGAGTGGCCCACCAGTACTATGACAACCTCCCTCATCAATAGACATTGTGAAAATGCACACAGCACCTGAGTGGGACTTAATAGCCTGGTTAAGTTTGGCAAGAGAAATGTAAGAGAAAAATGTAAGCAATGTAATGCAATGTATTTAAGAGTAAAACTGCCTAAGTCATGGCATATTTTCTGCAAGATTTGCCTAAGTCACTTTTCTTTGTGATGTAGTTCTTGTTGTTTCTTTTCTTTTTTAGGAAACTTGTTCACACATCTGTTCAAAATAACTGGTACAATATAGATTAAAAAAAAATCGTATGTGTTTGCCAGAAAAATGTGTTTTTTCTTTTTTCCCGAAAACCTTAAAATATGACTTAGGCAATTATGCTATGAGGCTAGTCAGTAATATTAGTTTTCCCCACTTTTTTAGACATGATACCAGCGCAAATCCCTCACACGTGTGCGAGTGGATACATATTTCTCTTTGCACAGAATGATTTTTATTAGCAAATGTGATAAAAATTGTCGCACTGTACAGCCCTGAGGTGCCAGGCTGTTGTGGCTGTGTATGGTTCTTCCACACGCTACTGAGGCTCCTGTTTGTTAAATGAATACATTTTTAAATTGCCAATATGTCGTGTTTCTTCAGAATTCAATCACCCAATCCACCAAACAACACCAAACAAGAGTCAGAAGCAAATAAAAGCTGTTTGGCATTGGCAGAGAAGATTTGGCAAATTTTTCATTGGTGCAACCCACATACTCAGCTCTGCTGCTCATCCCACAAATGTATGTTCTTTACAAATGTACCACCATTTAAAAGGGAAATAAACAGGCTTTCCAACTGTATTAGATTTATTGCCAAGAAGCATTGTTACAACAAAGAAATAATCTACCAAACACAAATTTCCTTACTTTTTGTGCTTAGTTTAATTTATTATTCATTAGATGCACCTTTAGTCCTTGTTATTAGATCTGAAATCATATTTTGTCAGCAGTGTGTTAAAATGTATTTCATCCTTGTTTTAAACTGACTCACAAGCAAAACTGCTTCATAAAAAGGCATACAATATTTTTACACAAACAAGTTTTTAACTTTAGCTAAACGATTTCACCTCCTCTGTTAGGCTTTACAATAAAGGCCTACGACTGCCTTCACATGATGAAACAGTTATTGTAAGCTCATGTAAGTGTTGCGTAAATAGCAACAGTATCTTTACTCCTCAATATAAGAACAGTACAGTCAACAATGGAGCTTTTACTGTGACAATGCAATTGGCTTGACAGAATCACTGCAAACAAATACCTTATTGTATAAGCCAGCAGTCATGGATAGACTATTAATTAAGTAGCTTTATGTTCAAGAGATTGGAGTGGTTTTGAAAATGTAATATAATTGTTTTGATTCTTAGGTGTTCTTTTGTCTATTTAGAGTTCCTATAAAGATTTCTTCATACATGATTTGTTAAAGAATGGCCCATATACCACATAGTAAAGGCCACAAACATTATTACTCTATGGGTGAATAATTCCACTTTGATGTCAGGGCATTTTCAATTAGACAAGAAAAAAAAATCCATGGCAGCATCATTGAAAGGATTTACTGTTTGAGTCCCCTCTGACCCATCCTCTGACCCCTGACAGTCAAATATTTTGCTGTGTCTTTAAATTTGCTTCTTGGATAAAGCCTGTCCCACCTGCTATTGATAGTTGTATTGATTTGTGAGTTTAAAATGACGACAAAGCTGCAGAGGCTAATCTAAAATCAAGAACTCATATGCTGCAGTGGTTAGTCAAGCAAATATGCTGAGCCTTAATGTAAAGCTCTTCTGTCTATTGATGATTCTTAGGTAGTTTATCACAAGTGATAGTGTTTCATGTCTACAATCCATCCACATATAACTGTTAACATATGTGAGAACAAACAAGTAGGTCCATATATGTTAATAACCCATACCTTTAATAACTTTTATTTTATCTGTTAATAGAAGATGAATTAATCAAGTCTTACCAAAAAGAAAGGAAGGAATGTAATGAATGAAACAGTGAATGAGAATCTGAATCTGAAAACCTGCATGTATAGGCCCTTAACAGTGCAGCAATAAAACACTGTATACACAGTATACATGGTGTACACTGCAGTGGCCATTGCTGGTCTTTCAAACAGGGGAAGCTCACTTTAAAGGGATAGTTCAACATTTTGGCAAATTACCTTTACCTTTACCATTACCTTTAATTGTCAGTGCGTGCTGTTCTGAGATCGGTGGGGCAGAGCTGCCGGCTGAAATGGAGGTGAACGGTACAGGTCCCTCTCTCCCTCAGAACTAATCAAATACACCATCAAATGACTCCAAAACGCTCTTGCGGACAACTTGTAGCTTACACATTCACCACGCTATGAAATAATAACGTAATATTGCGAGACAGAGTTGTTTTGAAGCCAAATGCAGAGCCGGAACTACATTCCAGACATACAGCACTTGCTGGGCGGAGTGATTTCAAACAGCGTATGTTTAGTGCAGTTACTCCCGTCATCAAAACAACAAGTTTGTTGAGAAGAAGCCAGAATATACAGAGGAAGAGTTACAGGTTTTGGAGGAAGAGAGAGCAAGAAGAGTGGTTGAGGCTGCCGAGCAACCAGGGGCTGAGGGGAGACCCAGAGTTGGTGGTGTAAATGTGGGGCTTACTGGCCACTTTATTAGGTACACCTGTGCAATATAAATATAGAGTACGCCTCAAAATAATCACCGGAACACGGGGAGAACATGCTAACTCCACACTCATAAATCTCCTGAAGGAACAACAACATTAAAATGTTCCCTAGCAGTCTGTTTATTCCCAACAATGAGAAGTAATGCCAGTCACTTCACTATATGCTCTGGGCAAGCACTTATCCATAACATAACCACAACATTTGCATTTTAGCCCTATTTACCATGCTTGGGTTGTATGCTAATGTTACTCAACATGGAGGTAACATTACAGCAGGGCTGCCAACTTTTGACTTCTGCTTGGAGTGAGATTTGTTCCGGGAAGGCCTTATGAACCAACTCCCAGAAAAAATATGTAATTTAAAACAGATTTCCTGCTTTTCTACACCCCCTAACCTCTTGGATTAAGACAAGAAAGAGCAACCATGTATAATGTTAACCAAAAATGTAAAATTATATTACTAGATTTCAGCATTGAGGTAGTTGCATACATAATCCAGACTAAAATCCATGGCCCCGAGTGTCTGTCGCTAGTGCGCATCTTAATGTGTCGGGGAGTGAGGTTTTATGCACAGCACTGTACCTGCTGGCTACCACTACACATAGGCATGCCAACCCAAAAACCTATTATTGGGAATCGTGAGAAAGCGACAGAGACACAGAGCATTCCCGTAACCATAGTAACTCACTCGCTCCTGCCTGTGTGCGCATGGCATGAGAGGAGAGGAAGAGACGCTGACTGAGATTACTTGGAGCAGCATGCATGAGAATAAATTACAGTATAATAGATATCTGTATATTTCTTGCTTTCCCCCTGATGACCTGAATAACACGGTGCTGCTGCTGCGTTTTGCTGCTCTGTCTTGTCTGTCCGTGCGCTGTCAGTATCCTCTTTTCACGCCACGACATTATCAGTTATGGATTTAGTTTTCACTGCGTGAGAAAATTGACATGTGGAGTGTCAGTTGCTTGAGTCTCACGGTCAGTGCATGAGAGTTGGCAGCTCTGTTACAGCAGAGAGATTGCTGAGAAAAATACACAGCGATCACTTACCATGTCTGCTCGTTATGTGATGCCGACAGATGGTATGACAGAATCTTTCAAGAAAAGCGCCTGAACCATTCCTGAGCTTTTGCGCTCCATCCTTTCACTGTAGTCCTCCGGTAAAAAATGGTTGGAGCAAACAAACATTTTCCGGACCATTTCCACAGGCATGTTGGGGTCGATGTCCAGCACAAATAGCCATTGTTTCATCACTGTACGTATTTTGGGTTGGTACTACGTGAAACTTCACTCTGCTCCATGTCTTCGGCTTGTTACTGCAACCTTTTACAATACATGTGTAAACCATGATTTACAACAACACTCTGTAAACTTTTCTCAAACTGTCTGCTGCGTCCAGCTGACGATACCGCAAATGCAAGGCTGCAAGCAATAACTACGGCACTGTCTCAGGTGCGCACTGTGTCATTCTGCCCAGTGGTTTACTCAAGAAAGTAGTTCCGAGTATTTGCTTCATGTGTCGTAATGTTACTTAATTATATATTATTATTTCATAGCGTGGGGAATGCGCAAGCCATGTGTTGTCCACTAGAGCGTTTTGGAGTCATTTGATGGTGTATTTGATTAGTTTTGAGGGAGAGAGGGACCTGTACCGTTCACCTCCATTTCAGCGGGCAGCTCTGTCCCACCGATCTCAGAACAGCACGCACTGACAATTAAAGGTAATGTACCTACTCATATGACTATAGGGATTACGGCAATAGGCGAATTTGCCAAAATGTTGAACTATCCCTTTAAAGTTTACATCATAAAATTTGTCATATTGTAGCGAGGCAGTAACTTATAAAAGGAACATTTAATTGAAGCTGTTTTTCAACCACACTCATGCCATAGAACCACAGCAAAACACACCTCAAAGATTTTCAGATGGGTTTAACGGTGAAAATGAGCTATATGGCGTATGGATATAAGGAAGTCTGGACGGCACTTTGTCAGAAGACTCCACTCGCAAATATCCGCATGGGACTGAGCTCGAAACGCGACTATGCCGGTGTGTATTTCCAAAGCCCTGTCAATCACAAAGGGCTTCAACCTTTAAGACAATTCCTCCAATCATCATGCAGACACTGAGCATCCTCTCCCGCCTACCGCTCCATTAGTTCCCAGGGAAGCTGAGCCTCCCTGGAAGTGACAATTTTGTCGCATTTATCCAATGACTGTCTCGCTTTGCTGCATGAAAAAAACCTGCTCAGCGCTGTCTCAAAGGAATGCTTGGAGGCTCCGCGTCCGCCCTGCTGACACGATAATGTATGACAGGGAGGTCGCATTTGAAAACTGGTAATAAACAGCTGACGTTTGGACATCACAGTCATGATGTTAAAGGGATAGTGCACCCAAAAATGAAAATTCAGCCATTATCTACTCACCCTCATGCTGAAGAAGGCTCTGGTGAAGTTTTAGAGTCCTCACATCCCTTGCAGAGATCGGCGGGGGGAGCAGCTAGCACACCTGATGGCTGACGGCGCCCCAGACATATGAACTCTGTTTTTAGCGTCATTGTAGCCTGTAGCTCTGACTGCTTCTCTGTGCTCCACGCTCACGTGTGCATGCTTGCGCGAGACCAGTGAAAGCATGAGCTTTGCTTACTCGTGTTTACATCACGTGACACATGCACCGCAGGGGGAGACAACAGTAACCACAGTAGCTAAAGGATAATTTGCACTACGGTCTTTTAGCAAAGGACAGCCCAACATGTCTGAAGACTTTGAAATTGAGGAGGAACAGCATTTCTTTGTTGAGCCTTATTTGTTTGAGCCCGAGTATATGGACGTGGAACTCAGGCTACTGGACGAAGCAGCCGCTGCAGCTCATGAGAATCAGCCAGCCGCAGAATACTGGAGTCGAGCACTGGAAACCTGGTGGTGTAGTTGTTTCAAATGCAAAGCAATGCCAACGGATGAGGAAAGTCTTTGCTGCTCAGACTGGGAATTGGCGATGCCTGCACTTGAGAATCTGGACATCAGTACTGATGAGACTGCTCACACGTGAGCGCGGAGCACAAAGAAGCAGTCAGAGCTACAGGCTACAATGAGGCTAAAAACAGAGTTCAAATGACGTTTTTCAAAACAACTTTTTATGTCGCGGCTTCAGCACACTTGGATCAGTACGGATGAGCAGTATGGAGATACTCTGTGGATTCAATTTTGTGTTCTTGGACGTTAGTCTGGGGCGCCGTCAGCCATTAGGTGTGCTAGCCGCTCCCCCCGCCGATCTCCGCAAGGGATGTGAGCATGTACATGTACTAAACAAGAACAGCTTTCAATGCACTTTGGTTATGCATTGCATAGGTGTTTAAGGTGAATTTAGGTGAATTTTACAGGATGCGTATTAAATTAAAAAAGTTCTCAAATGAAAATTGTTACTAATCTATGTTGGTTAAATCCTAGAAACAGTAGCATCAAAATCCTTGAAAATTAATTAGATACACAGATCCCAGAGACAAACCCAGATAACAAACAAAGTCCATTAGCTTTTGTCTCCCTCTAATAGTAAACCCACAGTAGATCTGGCCATTTTCCTCTTGTTTTTTATGCATCTGTCTTAGCGGACACCAGCTTATTACAACTGATTTATTTGATTTTGTGAAGGCCATTATGAAATGCTGCTCTATAAATAACAAAGCAGCAATCCATAGGCAGCTTTCACGTGGCCTCAGAGTGTATGTAGCACATACAAAAGAGCGGCCGGTTGCTAGGAGCACAAAAGCACCACAGCCATTAGGGGACTGATAGAGTTTTGCCTCCTGCCATCAGGACAAAACTATAATTAGACATCAATTGGGGACTCTATGAAGGCCCTGCAGTTTGTGTGTGTGCATGCATGTGTGTGTGTGTGTGTGTGTGTGTGTGTGTGTGTGTGTCTGGTGCATGTGTGTGCATGCCTGCGATTGTATAAATTTTTAGCATGAGTTTGTGTGTGTGCATGAAATGAAGGGTATCTTTGAGTTTCATGTAAGATAAATTACTATCATCTGATAAGTATATGCAAGTAAGAACAGTGTTACAGTCTTAATGTATGTTGCTGCAGATCAAAGCTAAACTATCACTGCTGCTTATCCTGCTTATTTCACCCATCATAAATAACCTTAATGACAGTGGTCTGAACTTTACTTAAAAATCCACTCTTCAACATGCTAGACTCTATTTCAGATGTAGAATACTGTGAAGAAGGTAAAAAAAAAAAGACCTGGTTTTTCATGTCAGTGTCAGAAAAATACATCTTTGTAGGGAAAATGGCATTATTTTGTGTCACTGCACTGCATCCAATGGCATCTTGTATCCCTTTGAAGGAACAGGAACTTCAGATGCAGGAAAATGAAAAAATTGCAATACTTTTCTATCATTTTGTCTGGCTATTTTGAGTCAAATTAGATCAAGGGGTGTTGCATCTGTCTTGTGTCACACAATGAGACGCATTGGTTTGTTGGGAATAGAGGATGCACCTCTCCAGAAGATCAAAAAGGCTTGTGATAAAGCTGTGTTCCCCTGTCATTTATCAAGACATATCAATATTTCTGATGAAATTACGGAAGGCTGAAGCAACCCCTCAACAGGACCTTATATGATAGATACAGACATTTAGTAGATTATTTTCATGTTTTTTATATGCTTTCAGTAATGTTCAGCTATTTCCATTACACCTTGTACATTGCTAAAAAGGAACAGTACCTCTAAGAAAAATACTGTAATCAAATTTCATGAAACCAAAATGTTTCAAATGAACTCTGGGTGTAATTAATATGAAGAGGGCCATTATTTCTCCACTCTTTCTGCAGTGTCCAGGCTGTCAGCATAATCCCCACATGGTCTGTGACAACAAGGAGACATATAAGGAATAATTATCTTATTGTCATCTGGGGGGGGGGGGGGGTCTTGGCTGTTAGATTGCAGGACAATCAAAATCTCCATGCCAACTAATTGATGTATTTCCAAAGGGATAGAACCATGCAGGACTGATTTGCATATGTGACAAGCTGCTACAGGTTTGACATCCCTGAATGTGATCCATAGCACAGAGGCAGAGGAAAGTAATTTATCACAAGAGGTGTTTCTATTTATTGTTGCATTTACAATGAGATCTAGACTTTGTAACTTTGCATTGTGGTCGTCCCAAACACTAGAAATAACAGAGATAACTGTGCATTTTAAGGACTTCATGACACAGAAATCCTGTCAGTATAATAAATAGATTAGCAAAGTGGGCAGAGTTACTATAAGATTTTTTTTTTTTTTTTTTAAGAATGCAACTAAAGAGACAATTCTGACCTTTAGTTCTTCGCCAAACCAAAATAAATACAAATTCTCTTCCGCTTGATTAATTTGCAGTCATTTAGAAGTTGTTAATAATAAAGCCTCACATTACTTTATTAAAAGACAAAACATTAAAAATGCATGTATCTGCATTGTTGCTAAGATATTCTTAGACTCAGCAGACATTGCTATCCAAACTGATAGCATGTTTATTTTTAAGTGGCACCATTAAAATTGCTGAATTTATCCAAGTGAAAACCAAAATCTAAAGGTCATTTGACTTTTAGATATAACACCTTATATGTCGTTCACCCCATCATGGAAGCAGAAATTTAAAATCGGTCACTGCATGTTTCTGTCTGCTGTGTCTTAAGGAACTTGCCTCTTTGTGTACACGATCTGTTTTTTCTACTTTTTCACACTTTTCCAATGTTTTTTTACCAGGACTTAAATAGTTTATTTTATGTGTATTTGTACCAAACCGTCACGGTCAGGGGGTCATGGTCTGCTGCACTCAGAATATACAGTATGCAGATTGATGCATATAATGTGGAAGTGTTATGTTAAGTGTTTGTATAGTGTAATACACAAGTGTTTGAAATGTTCCTTATTTTTAAAATGAAAATAGTTTACCAAAGTTGCCAGTGGGCAAATGCTCTTAGTCCCCAGCAGAAGGATTGTGTCTGTCTTTGACACTTGCACTACTTTCTGTTCAAAATAAATTAAAACAAACACATCCTTAGGCTTTTGGGTCTTCTCAGCTGTGCCAAACTCTCTCTGAACCAAAACTTTTTTGTACTGTTACACCTCTAATTATCATTGTTGATTTAAAGCACCTAAGGAACTTTAATTTTGAGTTGATTTGGCGACCCTGTGGACAAAAGCGGTAGTGTTTTTTTCGGGAATGAAGCCTACATTTCCCATGAGCTCTAGCGCGTATTGTCGTAAAGACACTTACCTGGCTTGCGCATGTGTTTGTTTTGGGGATGAATGAAACAACAAGACGGGAAAACTTTGCCCCCGCTCCTATCGGGGATCCCAGCTCACCTCTGTGCGCCCCAGCTCCACCTCTCTGGCGTAAGCGCCACCGCCGCCAGGGTAAACACAGCAGTCGGCTGGTAAGGCTGAAGGCCTGTTTGGCGAGCACTTCCATGGCTTCTTGGACTGAGTATGGAGCGGTGCCTCGCCTCTTTATTTCTTGGCACTCGCTGGACCCTGTCGACGCCTGGCTGGTACCTGTCGTCAGCCCGGATGAGGTGTTCCAGCCCCGCAGCCCCTGCTCTCCTCGTCCCCACTGGCTTAGGGTGAATCTGGGCAACCTGCAGCCTCTGTGTGTGGCTCCCCAGACAGCTAACGCCGTGGACCCGCCGGCTCCTGCCAGGATTGGGCTGGTAAATGCTAGATCGCTAGCGAACAAAACATTTATCCTGAAGGATTTCCTGACTTCCCGAGGATGTGACTGAGACGTGGCTGACTGTTGGTGAGTCCAGTGCTTTCACAGAACTTTTACCCGATGATTGCTGCTATTTTAACTCCCCGCGGACGTCGGGTCAAGGAGGAGGAATAACGACTATTTATAAGAGTCACTATAAATGTAAGCAGCTAGGTAAGATGATGTGTGCCGTCTGAGTGCCGTAAATCGTTTCGTCCTGGAAGCGACCTGGGGATAGTTTCCTAAATGTATGGATATACACTATATAGAAATAGCTTATCTTCACACCGATGGTCTCATTTGCTGTTGTAGGTCACGCAGAGACATCAGCAGAAACGAGAGACTTTTGCATATCCAGTTAAAAGTTCCTTGTAGTGGCTTTAAATGGGAGTTTCATGGACATCCAATTGCTGAAAATAAGCTGACATAACATTGTCTGTGTAGCAGATGAGGAGGACTTTTAACCCCACCTCAGTCATGTCGTCAGACACACATCCTGCATCCACGACCCATTAAAATCTGAAAGGACCCAGTAAACTTACTATCAATCAATCAATCAATCAATCAATCAATTTTATTTATAAAGCCCAATATCACAAATCACAATTTGCCTCACAGGGCTTTACAGCATACGACATCCCTCTGTCCTTATGACCCTCGCAGCGGATAAGGAAAA
>NC_065513.1:5721025-5745866 GCF_006386435.1 Epinephelus moara
AGCCTGATAGCTGAAGGCTCTAGCTCCTGATCTACTTTTAGAGACTTTAGGGACCACGAGTAACCCTGCGTTCTCAGAGCGCAGTGTTCTGGTGGGATAATATGGCACTATGAGCTCACTAAGATATGATGGAGCTTGACCATTTAGAGCTTTATAGGTTAACAGTAGGATTTTAAATTCAATTCTGGATTTTACAGGGAGCCAGTGCAGAGAAGCTATCAATGAGTCAAGGGGATACGCCATATCATATTCCCAATAATGCTAAATTGTAATAAACAAATCCATGTTGAAATCATAGAAACAGTGGTGTTGTGTGACTTTACTTATTTTTGAAGTATTTCTCATGTCACAAAAAAACACGGAGTGAAACTTGGGTTTTGGATGTTAGTATCATACTGTCATTGATGTGTCTGTGTTTTTGCTCTGGTGCTCTGCACAGATCTGACACCTGCCCATCTGCCTGCTCTCATCCCGGCTCTCTGAAGCTCTGTGGGCACAGCAGACAATAAACGTATTCTTTTGGTTCCTAAAAAGTCCCCAAATTGTATTATTATTGTTAGTAATAATATCATAATATGTCCGTCATTTATAGTGTACCTACATGAAAGCTCAGAGACAGAAATTGTCCATTTCCATTATTGATGACCTTTTGAAATTTTCCCAGCAAGAAAATAACAGCAACCGAAGGTCAATCATGTTTTTCTACAGTTAATGTCTCTAAAGGAAAAAAAATTGGTATTTGGTTTAACAGTTTAAAAGTTGGATTAGATTCATATTTCCAAAGTAGAAGTATGCATTTCTCAGCAGAAATGTGGAACCATTAAATTCATACTGTACATATCTCTACATCCATTGGTCAATAATGTAAAATCCGCCATTCCGTCTGTCTCTTTATTATATTCTGCTGCCTTTTGATGCTTTTTTATTATTTTGCTTTGTGTTTTTAAACTGTTGGCTTATACTTCTGTTGTTTTTGTACAGTTTACTTGTTTTATGTACTTATATATTGCTTTATAGTTCATTGTTTTTCTACCAATGCTTCCTGTTTGCACTATCCCTTTGCTGCTGTAATGTTGCAAATTTTCCTGCTGTGGGACAAATAAAGGATTATCTCATCTTGTCTCATTTTATCTTATCTTAGCTTAGCTAAATTTAGCTTATTTTAGCTTAGCATATTTTATTTTCATGGATTGTCACATATCACAGTCATACATTAAATTTAATTTACTTTATAGTGGGTAGATGATTTTGGTGCTCTCCATACTTGTACATAGACTGTATATAAAGATACAGTCTATGGTTTTCTTAGTAAAGTTTTAAGATTTTAGTTGTTTAATTTTCAGATCAATTTTCAAAATACATAAAAATAAGCATGAATATAGCCATCAAACATGAGTTTTACATTGTAATTTGTCAAAAGACAAACTTTATTGTGGACCCACTTAAATGACCGCCTATGGGCCCCGTTCCTCAATTCATCTCTCTCATGTCATGCCATTTATTACAAATATCAGTTTCTGTCGCTATGCAGATGATATTCAACTCTATATAGCCAAAACACACTGCATTTAACAGCATTCTCAGTTAAGGATCAGCATATCCCGTCAGTCATGTTTGTGTTACGCTGGAAAATGTTTGCTTAAAACTTTGTGTTATAAAATGTATCTCGACTACTGGGAGGCACTGGAGACTAGAATGTTTTTAATGTCTCCATTTTGTTGAGAAGCAACAGCTAGACTTTTAACTGCTGAGAGAATAAGCTCAACAAATACTCTCTCATTCTTGCATCCCCTCAGTGACTACCAGAACACATGTTGAATCATGAGTAATAATAATTCTATAGTAGAATAATGTAAGACAGACAGGACCATTCTGATGCCAAATGAATACTTTTGCTTTTGATGCTTTGAATGCCATTTTGCTGAGTTCAAAATTTTAACCCTGTAAAAATATAATTTGCATGATCCTGTTTAAATCAGTCTAAAATAAAAACTATATTAGCTCGGGCATTAATTCTTTTTGCAGCAGAAAGCTAAGGCTTCTGTCTTCCCCATTATCACACCATTACCTTATATTACCTTAGCTTACCTTACATGTCGTTCAAACATGGTGTTACACTGGAGTTATGCTGGAATACCCCCCGTGGTGGCTGCAGGAGTTTGGTGTTTTCATAGTCCTGTATGTATGTATCGATCTAAAATAAGAACTAGCTAAAATATTGGTTCTTTTTGCAGAAGAAAGCTAAGGCTTCTGTCTTCCCTGTCATCGCAACATGACCTTATGTTACTTTACTTTATATATACATATATATATATACATATATATGTGTATGTATGTATATACATACATACATACATACATACACACATATATATATATATATATATATATATATACATATGTGTATATATATATCGCAACATGACCTTATATTACTTTACTGTATATATATATATATATATATGTATGTGTGTGTATATATATATATATATATATGTGTGTGTATTAGGGCATTAACAGAAAAGTCGATTTGTCGTGTCGACGTCAGTTGCACAAGTCGACACCCCCCGGGAGGAGTCGACAAGTCGTGTGTTTTTTCCCTCTCTCTCTCTCTCTGTGTGCTTGTGTACGGAATGCAATCGCTGCCTCTGATTGGCTTACGCTGATACTTTATCCTTGACTAAAGTGAACATACTCGGGTGTACTATAAGCGGAGCAGACTCCAGTCATTTGGCCTTTCATAGTCGAGCGCACTTCTGCGTTGTAATTTCCTGTAAAAATGTCCGTGAAAAATCCTCGCGATGTGAAAAATACATGCTGAGCAGTCACTGGTGCGCAGAGCGGAGTCCGCACGGTCGTAAAATCTGAGCTTTGCGTGCACAGGGCTTGTGGACGTCCGCTTTGAGTCCGTACGGACCTCCGCAGAGTCCGTTCCGCGTACGTTCCGCCCGAGTATGTTCGGGCCTTGACAGACACACATCACATGTGGAGATACTTCACTTTCCTCTGCCGTGTCAATGTGATGACGTCATCAAATGACTTGTCGACTCGACTTCGACTTTATTGACAGATAAGTCAACCTGAAAAAAATCAAAGTCATTAATGCCCTAATATGTATATATATGTATGTATATATATATATATATATATATATGTGTTTCTTTTGGTCTCCATTAACTCTTAAAAATTAAAAGAAATATGGCTCTTCAAGTTCTGAGTGCTCCACTTTGTTCACCGGCTAGTTGCTAACTTTTCCTTACAATGCTATTGTGTGATAGAAATAGCATAATTTTTTTTTCTATCTCCTCTTCTTCCTCTTTTTTGTCTTCTTATCAAAAACCCTACCTGCACAGCTTAAAATTCCATTGCAAAGTCACATTCGCTCTTGTGTCATTATTGTGCCCTCTGCTCTGCTCTCATAAGCCACATTGAGCAAGTCTCAACGGACTGAATAATATGGCTACACTGTGTTAGACATAAATAAATAAAAATATCTTTCTCAAGGCCATTTTTTTAATCATCTTCATATTATCATCATTCTAGTAAAATATTTCCTTCAGTGCCATGGCAGCAGTGATTACGCTATCGTAGCTACCTGATAACGAGCTGTACACGCTGCAGGACTGATATGACTGGCAAGCTGCAGGTTCACTGTAATGATAGCAACTTTAACAAGCAGGCATTTTTCCACTGTACGATCTCAGGCAAACTGGGAGAGTGCTGGTATTGAATGAAAAGCTATTCCACTTGTACAGTAAAATGAACTACGTCAGCTTTAGTAGTGTACCTTCACTAAAGAATCCAGTGTAGTTTCTGTTAACAATTAAAATTAACAACTTCAGTAAAACCTGTTTAAAAAATACCTCTAAAATATGCCTGTTTCATCCTCGTATGTCACTAAATTACAAAAATGTTTCCACTCTTCAAGTCACCTTAAAGATAGTTATGCCAATATTCTGGCACAGTCCCTCAGAAAACACTCCAAATATTTCTAATCAACTATAAACTAGACAATGAAGACAGACCTGTGAGACCCAGACAGGGCGAGAATAACAACACCAGGTGAGAGGCAGCTGTTGAGTAAAGTTGGCGTAAGACTGCCCTCTGCTGTAGCTATACTGGCTGATACTGCAGCACAGGACAGGAGACACTTTGGTCGCCTGTGATCACTGAGTGTTAGGATGTGGTTTTAACTGTAGTGTTTGACTGTTAGTCATAAAAATTGGGTTTTGAAAAATGGCCAATAATAGCAAAACTGATATTTGTGCTCTGTGTTAGAAATACGGATGATAAAATGTGTTCTAAATTTGAAAGCAAAGTATTTCCATAAGCATTGTATTCTGTTTTAAAGTATAAAAAGCCAGTGAAACACCACCATGGGACACCAACAACAGTTGTTGGAGAAGATGTATGGAAGCAGTTAATAGCTGGAATAATTCAGATCTAACAAGCAAGTGAATACCAAATTATAAAACGTAACCACAATAGGAATAGGAATACTAATATATATATATTATATGTATATATATATATATATATATATATATATATGTATATATGTATATACCACTGAAAATACCACTGAATTCATAGAAATATTTCACTGTGAACATTTATGAGGTTTGAGTTCCTTGCTTTCAGAATTTTAGAAAGTTGTTTTGCCTGCCTAATGTCAGTTGCCTGATATCACTTTAGGTTTTTTTGTTTATTTGTTTGTGCTGTTTTGTTTTCCAAAAACAAATTTCCAGCTCACTAAAATTCAGTTAAATTGTGATGTAAAGGTTCGTGTCAGGCAAAAACAACCCTTTTGCTATGAGAAATCGAGCCTGAATGGAATCAATATGACTACTGTCCCAAGTTATGTTCTGTGGCATTATCCAAGTGTTTAATCTGCCTTAAATATAAGTAACTTTAAGTCTAAGTAAAAATTTCACTTTTGATTTAAATTTTGAACTTAGTTTTTTTCTAATATTGAACTTAAGCATTCTATCTGAATTTGTGAAGCCTTTTTTTAGTTTTTGAAGTTGCATAGCCTATAGCAATACTGAATATGCTAATCAGTAACATCACAGTTATACATTGCACAGCCCAATGTAACTGGGAGACAATTATTTAAGTTGTACATTGTGGTTCTCCATCAGTATCAACTAAACTGGAGATCAGCAAGGAGCTCAGGGACAAAGCCACTGTGCCACCAAAGAGAAAAGAAAAGGGGATCAGTGTAGAGAACTTGTAACCCATGCAAGTACCCTGGAACATCTGGGCTGCTCACTTCAAACAATAAAGGGCAACACAACCTAAAAGCAGATTAAAAAACTTAGTCTGCTCTAACAGTTTGGATGGCCACAAGTACAAGTGTGAATTATGATAATAATGCAGGTTTAAAGTAGCAGGTACTGTGGGAGGTGACTGGTCAGAGTCATTTCATCATGCAGGGACAGATACCCTACCAGTACCTTGTGTGAAAGGAAAGGGGCAAAGACAAACACACCCAGCCCAATTTCACTGTGAAACTACAGGAATATAAGAGAATGCCTTGAGCCTTAATGTTCATTCTTGATAGTAGTTTGCTATCTGAACTCAAGACACTGTCCTCCCCCAAAACAGGACATCATAAGTCATTTGCAAAAGCAGCTTATTTTGACCCATATTTACATTAAGTGTAGTAATTATGACGTAACAAAAGGCAAAGTCAGGTGTTAAAAATCACAGGACTTTGACACAGGAGACCGGAGTTCATGTCCTGTGTTACACTGCCATGCGAAACCTGGCTCATAAAACTGCATCAACTAAGGCTAGCAAGCCTGTAACCTAGTGTCTCTCCCAAAGTGTTGGATTAGACGTGAGCCATGTGCCTGGACTGGAGTGCCACCGTCCCTATCTGGGGGGGTGTGTGTGGTTGACTCATTCCCAGGCCACCGCTCTTGCTCCTCGCGACCAGCTCGCTCAGATCTAAGGACTCCGGACACTCTTCGGCTACCGGACCAGTGGGCTGGCTAGCTTGCTTTTCTTTGTGTTTTTTCAGAGTAAATGTGTATTTCCATGGACAATTTGTGGTGTCAAACACTTTATCAGTCTCTTTTGTCTTCAGAATGTCTTGCCTCTGGTGTCTACCTTGTGACGCACCTGTCAGCTCAATGGCCTCCCCAGCTCTCGCTCCAGGTGCGGCTAATAACAGCTAATGAGTCATTATCACCATACCCCCAATTGTAACATTAGTGCTGACCCTGCCTCCCACCACCTGCCTAAACCACACCCACAAGACATTCATTAAACTACCAATAAAGCCATCATAACACCTGTGAGAAACCAAAACTCAATTGAGTTTTTAAAGTTACGTATGTATGCAGTGTCATGTAATGTACACAATATCACATCATCACATAACCTCATGTAACATAACATCACGTCATAATGTTACAGTAAGCAAGTAACATAACATTAATTATGTAACATTAAGTATGTAATATGATGATGCCCAACCATGATTTTTTTCCCTAACCACACACAAACACATACATATATATATATGTATATACAGTTACATGAGAGCTCATCCCCATGGCAACTGAGCAACTCCATTTACTGATGAAAATTAATAAAAGTGCCTTGAGTAAACTGTAAACCCAAAATAATAATAGTCAGGGCGTAAAATTAACTTTTTACCTCATCTGCCATTGGCAACCAAATAAAAAAAAAAAAAATCGTGCCTTGTTTGACTAAAAATAATTACCTTACGTTTTTCGTATGAAAATCCAACTTTAGGAAAATCCAACCCTGGCAAAGGCTGCAGCTCATCGTGTTGGTGTGGGGGTCGTAGGTCAGCCATGACCGCGGCTGGCCAGCGTTGTCTGGTTTCCATTTTTCAATAAAATGCCGTGCGACATTTGTACTCCGTTTAACTGTCTGTTCTTCCTGTCCAAATCCAACATGTTCATCTTCGTTTTTCCTCTTCTGGAGGTGGCTTCACGGCAGAAATGTGTCGCCACATCTTGCCCAGAAGTTACCATAGAATGCCCAGGGTTCCGGTAGCTGACGTCATGTGTTCCCGGCACACGTACAATAAGCCGCGAGGGTCAAAATGGTCTGACACAGCTGGCAGAAATGGCCAAAGCACATAAAAAACCCACATGCAATTCAAAATTTTCCATCGGCCACTGGCGGGTGTGTGTTTTTGTTTTACATGCCAAACTAATTTTTTACCCGCCATTGGCGCTTGGCGGGTGTTAATTTTACGCCCTGATAATAATCAAAAAAGTGCAAAAAACAATACAATTTTTACAAATAAATATCGTCATCATCGTAGGACAGCACTGTGGGCAGGTATTTCCGTGCCAAGCCTGGCCTGGATGATCTCAGTGCCCCCCCCAAAAAAAAAATTAATAAAAATAAACGCCTCATTCTAAGATAACCTTTTTTTCAGGTGATTTTACACTAATGAAAACGCACTTATGAATATTATATACCCTTTCTGCCAACGATGCTCTTAAATCCTACACATTGGATCTTCAATGGTGAGTTAAAGAATTGTTAGTTGTCAGCAATTTCCCTCTGGATAAATAAAGTTCTATCTTATCTTACCTTTTCTTATGTGCCAAATTGTAGGAGTGAATTTGTTTTAACACAAGAAAAGGTAAGATAAGATAGAACTTTGTTTATCTTCCAATCTTGCGTGTGCTGTTTGTCATGTCAGAAATATTCTGAGGCTCACTGTATAAATGAAGCCTGTTGCTGTATTGATTTGGACTGCATACTTGTTTTTATTAAGTCCTATTAAATGTTGAAATTGCTGGGGCGCTGGTGGCTTAGTGGTAGAGCAGGCGCCCCATATACAAGACTGTTGCCGCAGCGGCCCGGACTCGACTCCGGCCTGTGGTCCCCTGCTGCATGTCACTCCCTCTCTCTCTCCCTCCTTCAGGCTTGTCTGTCCTATACGTTAAAGGCTAAAAAGCCCCCAAAAAATCTTTAAAAAAAATGTTGAAATTGCTACATACTTCTTGTTATCTTGTTCTCGCTCTCAATATGATCTTCCAAGGAAAAACATGTTTGGTGAAGGTAGCCCATACAATTAGAAATTAGCTGTCCAGCTACTAAATGGAGCTGCTGATATTTAAATATTTAAAAAAGAATATTATAAATTGAGTCATAAGTTAGATAATTTAAGTTTGGTTTTATCAATGTTGAATGGCAATAGAAAATGTAATGTAGCGCGACAGTATGTGTTGTCCAGACTGCTGTAAATGCTCATTGTTCAGTGGCAGTGTTGTATTTTCAACCACATTATTGCTTATACATAAGATGACGACTGAATAATAATGCAAATGCATTTTCTGCAAATATATGTACAATTTATGTCAAAGGGCTGGGTAATTGACCAGCCAGCTAATTGATATTCAGCACTTAAGTCTCACAGGCAGCCGATTGACATTCATTCTCTGCTGCCCAAGAACCAGCACAGAGGAAACAAAGCCGCTCTGAGGAGGCTATATCACTGACGAGCTGGTTGAATAGCCTTGTGTCCTGAACACTCAGACTTCTCCTTCTTTTTTTTTTTATCTCTCAGATGTCTTTAATGTATAAGAGCAGGGTTTTTCTATAAAGAAGATCCAAGAGAGCACCTGTGTTTGATTTCTGGGCCCGCAATTTCGCTCATTAGCTGTATATTCAATTAGGCTGTATGTCCCCTGTATTGTTAGGGGGATCTGGGTCAAACACTCAGGTCACTTTGAAGAGCTTGAATACTCTATCCTTGGCCTCATGTTTGATACCAGACAACTGGCTGAAGATTACCATCAAACCCTTGTGACTGATCTTGAGCTAAATGAGTGACAATGACTTTCTGATTAAATGTTACTCATCCTGCCGTCTACTGACCTCAACAACTCACCCACATTACACAAATCTGAACACAACATATCTATCTGGCACAGTACAAAAAACAAATGAGTCTGTGTGTTTGATCATTGTTGCTCAAGATATTAGGGCTGTAAGAAGTAAAAGGAGGAGCAGCAAACTGAGAAGATCCTGTGAGGGAGTTCAGGACAGTCTTATCACAATAAGAACAAAATGAAGAGAATGCATGGGAAAACACTGATGAAAACAAGTCAGATAATGACAGTGAAATGAAAAGAGAACACTACCTAAACTTACTTTTTATGCCACTGTGAGGAATGAGTAACTGCCATTCTGCAGGACATATATTATCCTGAATAATTTATACAGTACTCTTTGTAACATTATCACATTCAAATCACATGAACGGTGGGCTTCATTTTGCTTTTAAGAAATAATGGAGGCTCCCTGTAAAATCAAGACCAATACTAACACTGACATTAACATTAGGGATGCACAATATTGGATTTTTGCCAATATCTGATATGCCCATTTGTAATAACTCATTTGACCAATAAGTATCTATATATCCACTTTTCCCCAACCCAGATTTAGTGGTCATCAAGTCTCTTCTGTAGTGGAATTGTGCCCCCTAGTCCTGGATGTGCTTCTTGTGACTAAACTTGACCACACTTTAACCAAAGCATTGTTGAAAAATGAGGTTTCAACACATCCACTACATAATTATGTGCAAATGTGATGTATTGGTTTGCAGAAATATAGAATGCCAACTTTTTTTTGGTGATTGTGTTGGTTGTGTAGTGACATGACACTTCTCATACTGGTGAGACCTTAAAATATGCTCCCTATAGTCCAATTTGACACATCCATGGCTTCGAAGACACATAGACACCAAAACACTGTACAGGGGTCTTAAATTTTATCTGGACAAGAATTTACAGCTGTAGAAAGTTATCACAGGTTTGTTTAACCCTTTATCATGACAAGGTAGATCAGCAGAAATACTCTTTTCACATTACTAAATACTCTCAGTGTGAGGAAAAACTTGGGGAGTGTTGCATTGGGTCAAGACACTAGGAGCAGGTAATTGTAAAAAATCAGGTGCTCTTCAAGAATAGGGCAAATAGTCACATAGGAATAAAAAGCAATGACTGTCCCAGCTCACTTGGTGTAAAGGATCATGGTGTGGGCTGGCAGTCTAAAAAAGGCACCTGAGACACTCTGATTATGGTAAAAAAAAAAAATCCCTTATTCATATGAATAGACCAACGCGTTTCAACTTTAGAGAGTCTTCATCAGGCTATCAGGTATGATATCCTGATGAACACTGTATGGGTATGAGGGTATTGGGTTTGATACCCTGAGTTTTGGTTTCACGCTGTACACAAACTGCGGCCTCCTGGGTAAAGGTCTTTTGTCTGACCCATCCACCTCCCCTCTGACCCTAAGAGGACTTTCTCGCTCTTTACACTACATCAGTTTCTCTCAACATCAAGTAATGCTGCAGATGAGTTAGTTATGTGTCTCATAAACATGCTAAAGGGTGCCTTCGGTGTCAATATCACACACCAAGGAGTGTGACAAAGCATGGGTATTTGACTTCTGGGGGATGAAAACAGGTTGGTGCTTACCAGCTGGCTTTGTAAACTCTAGGACATCATCTCCACCTGCTATGGACATTCAGATATAAATGCATGCAGAACACATAACAATCAGCATCAACTTTTGGTTTATTTACACCACCTGAAAATGCAAAGGTTTGTGATCAAATGGCAATATCCAGGTAACACCAGGTATAAATGGGGTTGAGATTTAGATATATACAATATGTTATGAAGGCCTGACATTTGACATTGGAAAAAGTGCACAGTGAATGCATGTTTCAACCCCACATCGCCCCCTGGTAACTTTTGGAGAGCCACACACACTCATTGATGGTAGTAGAATTTTGAAAAACTATGGTAGTGTCATTATCACACTGGAAAAAGTACATATTATTTGTAGCAGTGAATCGTGTTTTGCTGCTCAATCAAGCTGAAGCAAATAACAGTGAGTGAGTAAATTTGAATGACACTGTCCTAAAAAAAATTAAAATCTGTGAAAGACGACATAACAAGACAGTGATCTGTACACCCGAACAAAGTGCAAATAATTTGTGCAACCTCGATGTGTTCACACAAGAGAATAAAGCCAAGCTCATGTGGAGATGCACTTATTTGCAACACTATATTGGTGAAATGAACCTTTATTAAATAGCAATATTGTCCATATACCACCTGCTAGTCTCATAATGAGAAAGGATTCAAATTAGGGAGAGGCGCTCCTTTCTTCAATGGCAGCTTTTTTTCTTTTTTTTTTTTTTTTGCAGTTTCTTTTCATCAGTGAGCGCTTCAATAGAATACAATGGTGGAGCGGAGAAAGGGTGAAGAAAAGAGAAAATAATGTACAGCACAAAGCAGCCATTTTTCACAGTTTCAAGTCTTAACAAGGTGGAATTTTCTAAAGCAATAACCATATTAAATACAAGAGGAGTTGTCCTATTTTGTACTGAAAGGGAAAAATAAGGGATACAGGTAGACCAGAGGACAAAGTCAAAGGCTATTTAAGGTGGTGAGATGATTACATGAATGTTAATATATCTACCTGGCAGTGCAGCTCAGTGCTCAATGCAGAATGCTGCATTATGTCATATTATAAACTAGATTAGTGCTCATGTATTTGTGGACCAAACACAATATATAAATCTATCTGTATGTGGCAGCTGTTTAAAACAGTTGGGCCAGATTAATGCATGTAATCCTTCCAGTAAATAAGAGAGGACAAAATGTGTCTTCATGGATTTTACAACTGGTAACACATATGTCTCTATATTGGCTTTACTTTTCAAACTTTTTAGACATTTCTCTTTACAGATGCAGCTAAGCACAGCAGCTCTATCCAACCTATCTTCATAGAACAGTTTGTACGATATCCTACAAATTAGCACCCCTCGAATAATGTTACGTCCTTAACGTACATTTACCCACCTAACATAAAGTTACAGAGGTTAGGTTAAGGCAAGTAAAGTTACTCAGGCTGCTCTCAAAAACTGTTTGTACATTTTCCTACAAAGAGTAATGCACCCAAATTCATATATATCCGATGTATTTTGAAAGGCTGCAAACATGTGACCAGTGCACTAACAGGAAAAAAACAAACAAACAAAAAAAAAACAGTCCTGAATGGTGAATGGGTCACAAAAATGCATGACTTTTCCTTGGAACTTTCCCCAGGAGACACATGTTTAGAACCATGTGAACTTTGACTGAACTCTGAGTAATTTTAGGGTATGTCCTCACCTTGTGAAAACCTAACTACAACAATGTTACTTGCCTAAACCTAAAGACACCCAACCATTTTTTTTGTCCTAAACCTAACCACAGTAACTCAGTGTAGCCTCACAGAACTGTTTGCCTGATATCCTATGAATTTTCACCCCACAAATGATGTTACGTCCTTAATGTATATAATTAAAGTAAAGTTACTGAAGGAAGGTTTAGGAAAAGAAACATGGTGAGGATGTACCTTAAAATGACTCAAAGTTTACATGGTTCCAAACACATCTCCAAGGGAAAGTCTGTGTTTTTGTGACCCATCTACCACCCCAACCTGCCTCCAACCTATACAAATGCACAAATTTGGCTGCATTACTTTTCATAGGAAAACATTTATGCAAACAGCTTGCTCTATGTCACATCCAAACACAATAAACAAGAGTTTATTGTTGGTTCTGATGACTCTTGTTCATCGTGTCCAAGAAGAACATCTGATCGTGTGGCTGGTGGTCATAAATTTGCCACCTCCTTGAGGAAAATAATTTTTCTATGGGGTTGAGGAATGGAGAGTAATGTGGAAGAAAAAAAGTGAGAAAAAGGACTCTATTCTGGGATGAGTTGTAAACTGCTTTGTGACTGGAAGAGGAGAGTGAAACACAACATCATTCCATCAACATTCCTTTACAAAACATTCTGGATTCCACCTTTCTTTGCACCTTTCCTAACCTGGCACAGGTCTTTCATATAGATCATCAAGAAATGCAAATAACTGCTAAGTGTTGTATGTCCTCATTAAGACCTGATGGATTTTTTTCTTTGTAAAGTAGCAGAACATAGTAAATTACAGTGTAATTTACAGTAATTTATTATATAAAGTTTGGTTTGGATGGTAAATGTAACAGTTTTTATAATAGTATGTAAACATGCAAAATGGGGCATGAATATCAAGAGGTCTTGTAGTGGTTGACTTAAAGTGACCAAGCTGTTAATAAATTGTGAAAGATGTGGTCCTTGAAAGCATTTTGTGTCAAAGCAAGTATAAATGATCCACAGTTAAATCCATAGTGACTTCTGTTCTGACTGTGAAGAGTTTTGAAAATCTGACCTCAGTATTGAGGATTGCGTGTTAAAGGTTGAAAAAACAACAACAACAACAACAACTACAATAGCAATGTAGAAAAAGAACCTGTCAGGCTCAGCAAAACCAATTCCTGAAGTGAAAGCCATCTTCATATTAATAAACTGCAGAAAGTCAAATCCAGCAGATTTTAACCAATTGTTGTTGTGGTTTTTTTTTTAATACCATTTAAGGCCTGCATCAAGTACAGTGGGCTATATGAAGTGTTCACAATCATTTTAAGCACGCAGTGGAAGCTTTTAGTATATGAAATGGCAATCTGACAGAATGAAACACCCGTTGATACCCCAAATCATTCAGGTATGACCAATCAGAGCAGACTAGCCCTTACACACTTTAAATATATACCCTCTATTTGGAGACCATCTTTCTTAAATGTTAAATGACAGAGTAATGTAACTTGCCAATTACAAAAAATGAATATATAACTGAATATAATTACTATAAATGATAAGTACATGATTAGTTTTTAGACCACATTACAAGTTATACTGCATTTTTTCTGACAACATTGTATGCATGCATGTACTTTAGTGAGCTGAAGGCTGACTGTATTTATGCCTAATTGTCTGACTGGCACACATACAAGACTGAATGCATTCAGACACAGCACAATTGAGCCACGCTCAAACAGAAAACAAAAAACAGACAACATTATGCAATACTTTAGGCTCACAACACAACATTGATTCTGCCTTTCTTTTAGGTTGACACTACAGAACATTTACATAATTCAATCATATGTGCAATATACACATTCATCAGATGTTGTTACTTAGACAGCATTACATAACAAAAGCTTTCACTACAAAACCATCACATTCAGCAAAACATCACCACCACTGAATTTATAGTGGACTGTGGCAGACTATTTACCTGCAGCAACAAATATAGTCCCCAGACCAAAATTGCCCCAAAGTGACCCTGTTGACTGAGATCATTTTGCATAAAATACAAAAATTATTTGGATACAAAGTAAGCTTGTTAGATGGAATTAGGGGGTGGGGAGTAGGATGGGTGGGGCATTTAGCATACAAAATTATTGATAAAGGAATCCCAAACATTGGAACACACATCAAAACAAGTCTACAAAACCTCACAGAGCTATAAATATAGAAGGAAGTGTTTGAAATTTAGGGAAATAATGTTAAGATGCTACAAAGAATCAGATATGATGATTGATTTTAAAACTGTTTAATAGAGAGAGACATTTTTGCATCATTTTGAAACTTTAGCCTTGTTCTGTATAGTGAATAGGGTCGTGACATGAGTGGTAGTTAACAACAATAGTGGAATTTGAAGACATGGAAGCTACGATAGAGACCAAGTACCAGTAGATGGATGACTTTAAGTTGAATTTATATCTTGTCCAGCTTGAAAACACAGTAAAAAGGTAAATGTTTGCTGCATTATCAACTACCCTGACCGTTCACACGATTAGCATGGAAATCGGATTGCTAATGGATGCAGACTGCGTTTTTTCAGCTTTCCATCTTTGAAGCAAAACAATGGAACTTCGGTCGGGCAAAAACTAAACCATAAATAACATTGACTTAAGTATAAAATGAACAATTAAAAGCAAAAGAACCCAAACAATCAAAAAACCCTCCAGATTTACAGCTAATATTAAGCGCCACGACAGAGACTAGCCCAAAACAGTAAAGAAAGAACAGCAGCAGCAGCAGTAACACCAACAGCATCAACACCAATGCAGCTGTTGCCACTTAGGCCTGAAAGCACACTTGTTAAGTTATGGCCTGAGTGAAAGACAAACTGTAATGCCTAAGTGAGACGCAGTGATAGCCTTGGAAGAAAAAGATGTTTTCTTGAGTTTGGATTGGTGACACAGATGTGTGCGTGGTGAGTGGCGATTACCTAACTGTTAGCTTTGTGGGAACTATGATTTTCTGTTGGTTGAAAATCTGCAAGTACTGCACCCATCCATTTTGTGAACTAAAGGTGGGCCTCACGAGAATTATAATTTTAGAATTGCTTGTATGTGTAAGCACTCACACCATAAACAATATAAGAAAACACATCCAGAAATGTTACCACAGATAGTGTTAGGTGGTGTTGAGGTGGCCCAATCACTCCTTTTGTCTGTATGGATTAAGGCTGTTTATTTACCTCAATTTTGCTTCCTTGTGCAGCTTCACTCTGTAGGGCATGCTGCACTGCACTTGCTCTTTAATAGTGCTGCACGATTTGGTAAAAATGTGCGATTGCGATTATGGTGGACAATATCGCGATTTGCGATTGCGATTACAATATAATTACAATAAAATGTAATAAATAAATGGTATCATGAGTCTTTTTGCTTGATTCAGTGTTTCCCCTACATTATATTAGGGGGGCACTGACCTGACATAGTTATTGTTATGGACAGACAGTGTGTCAATGACCATTAACAGACTGAGCACAGTCAAACACGCTGCTCACGCAGCAGCGCAGCACGGAACTGGACACACAGCAGAGCGAGCATATGTTGCGTTCAGGCATTGTCACGTAAATGACAAACTCCAGCGCCATAGCACAACACGGCAGCATGTCAAGTGGGCCGAAACCGAGCAAAATTTCTCAATTTTTCATTTGTTATGGAGCCCATGATTTTCCTGTGACACTTACAAATGTTTGCTTAACTGTGCTTGGATGTTGTTTCATGAAGCTCTGGCGGCTTTCAGTTGTCTCTTTGTCTTTAACGTTACACGGCTCGGCTTTCTCTCACATGCACTCTTCCTACTTTTCCCTGTGCTGTGCTGTCTCAAGTGTTGATATAGATTGGTCGTGTTGCCGCGGGACGTGGCGACTTTAACTTTTAAACTTTTACACAGCACGTCTTTCAGGTACGGCGACGTTGGACAGAAAGACGTGCTGTGTAAAAGTTTAAAAGATAAAGTCGCCATGTCCTGTCTCAAGTGCTGATATAGATTGGTCGTGTTGCCGCGGGACGTAATGACTTTAACTTTTAAACTTTTACACAGCACGTCTTTCTGTTCAACATCGCCGTACCTGAATCCAAAGTATCGCCATGTAACAGATGTTTTTTTTCGCCACCAACTCAGCCTGCTCATGGTCGAGCTCATGCTCTTCTTCAGCGTCTGTGTTGGTCACTGCTGCATGCCGGCTGCACGCACCAGGATAGCTTGTGGGCGTGATGTCAACAAACTCCACACACTACAGGAGAGGCAGTCATGTTCACAGGCACACACGTTAACATTTATTTAGCCTACATTAAATCGCAAATCACAGCCTTTTATGCAGTTATGTAATCGCACAGCCTCACATCGCGATTGCGATTGCGATTGCGATTAGATTAATCGTGCAGCACTACTCTTTAACCAGTTTGTACTTTTGTCTCTATTGAAAAAGTGTGTCTTAAAATACAGTTGCTACTACCCAAAATAAAGTGCGCCATGACGTCATTGCCTATTCACTATAAAGTAAAAAAATACACCTTACAATGACCCAAAAGTTGTATAACGTGTCTATATAATTTAATACATTTACAAATTATACAGTTCTATGTACAGGATTTTTATTTTTCATTTAAAAATAGAGGAGTTTGATGAATCCCCACCTATACTGCCTTCCACAGAGGCACACACATACACATACACTCATACACACAACTTTGCCGACTGCCTGTCACTTACTATATAGAGCACTGCAGAAGTCTATTTGACAGTTATATGTTGCTTGCCATGACATCTAATTTATCCTCTGCAATCATAATTCCCTTTTACACAGCCTTCCCTTATGCAGGATCTCCCCTCCCCCACCTCTTTCCACTGGCATCCCTCCATCTCTCTAATCCTTCCATTCCTGTCATGTCAGATCTTAGTGGACGCCACGGGTCAGTGCCTCACTCTCTGAAGAGACTCCGCCATTCATAGGGGAGCAGAGTGGGAATTTACATCTCATGGCAGCGTTTTCCCCTCCATTTGTTATAATGTCAGGTCACTGCACTGCTCGGCTAGCAGAGAGGGAAAGATAATGGCTTCAGCACACTCCCTCCCGATTTATTACACACTCACTGGCTCTGACCTTGTCTGCAGCTCGGGATGCATTCAGATTTTTTGTCAGCCTGCACTACTTTGACTTGCCAGTTAGCTGACTAGCTAACTGTGATGCCAATCCTCGATGCTTTCTGAAATCAAGACTGCCTCTGTCATCCCTCAGCACTGGAGGGATGTTAATTCAAACCTCAAATGTTGATTTAGATGGACAAAGAATAGTGTTGGGTGGATCTACTGTATATTTAGCTGTAACAAAACCAACAATGATAATAATAATATGTAAAACCAGGAATTCTGTAAGGCAGTTTGCCAACAAAGGAAAACTGGTATAACTAGATTAACAATAAGTTAACCTCGAAACATTTTCATCTGCAGTAAAATTCCCATGACAGATTGTTATATGCACCGTCATAAAAATGGCAAGCAAATGGGCAAGACTAAACAAGGTATCCCAAACATTCCTTTCCTCAGCCATATCCCCCAGCTCTTACTGGAGGATCCTGAGGCATCCAGACTAGATAGGATGTATTATACAACATCTACAGCATGTTCTGGGTTTGCCCCAAGGCCTTTTCCTAGTTGGATACACCAAGAAATCCTCTAAAGGGAGGAGTCCACATCATAATCTGGTTACTGAACCACCTCACTTGAATCCTTTCAATGCAAAGATGTAGTGATTCGTATCACTGCTCCTTCCAGATGTCCTCTCACCCTGTCTCAAAAGATGAACCAGGCCACCCTGCAAAGAACACTCATTTAGCCAAATGTAGCTAAGATCCTAATTTTTTCATCACCCAAAGCTCAAGACCATAGGTAAGGGTTGGAAAATGGATTAACTGGTAAATCAAGAGCTTCCCCTTCAGGCTCAGCTTCACCACATCAGTCCAGTACAACTCCTGCATCAGTGCAGATCAGGGCAGGAATTTCACGAGGGCCACGAGGGCCATGGCTCAAAACATATCTGCCCTAAGGCCACAGTGGCCTTGATGCCCCGCCCGCACTGCCCCAGGTGATTTTGCGCCTAAGGCCACAGTGGCCTTGATGCCCCGCCCGCACTGCCCCAGGTGATTTTGCGATTTTCTCCTCTGCCTCTTTCCTGTCAACACGGCTTTGACACCTGCATCTACTGAGAAAAAAATAATGCGATGACATTTTGGAGTCTTACTGAGCAACATCAAATGAGACGGGGTTTGATTCGAGCCTGGCATGAACCGTTGGGACGGGCTGTAACGACAGTTTGACACCAGTCTATCACCGGCCAACCAGGAGACTTCATCAAACGCCCGGGCAGGGTTCGGTACCGAGACTCGGTATTAAACAACCCAAGGCAAGTTTAATCAACACCGTAATAACAGCAAGCTCCGCTGTTATCGGCGTTTAATCAACACCGTAATAACAGCAAGCTCCGCTGTTATCGGCGTTACTTTTTAAAGTTTCAGTTCCATGTATCATCATTGTGCAGCGGTGGGGCCGCAGTGCAGATGAAGGGAATATAACTTCAAAATGANTGTTATCGGCGTTACTTTTTAAAGTTTCAGTTTCATGTATCATCATTGTGCAGCGGTGGGGCCGCAGTACAGATGAAGGGAATATAACTTCAAAATGACCCTAGTTAACGACAACTACACTTGTTACTGTGAGTAAGTGCTATAAAACCTCTGCCATACAAGCCAATACTTTATCAATACATGTGATCAGCATGTAGAAAGCCATATTTCAGTCCGCTCTGTCCACAGTCTCTCATTCACCGCTATTATGATTTATGATCGCGGTCAACACAAGCACATCGCTCTCGCGGTGCTAGCAGCAAAGTGTTAAAGACATACTAAAATGAAAGCTGTCTCTATGTAGGCTAACACTTTATCTGAAGATGCACCTGAGGCAGCGACCTGCAGACAGTGAGTGTCCCAGTAGAGGAGGGACAGGGAGCAGGATGAATGACTGATACTGATGTTTGTCTTCATGCTGACATAACGTGACTTTCTTCACTCAGTATTGTGATGTCAGGAAGAATATTTATATTCCAGTGAGATATTACTGGGTTTTAAATAGTGACTTTGTTGTTGTAAACATGACTGTAGCTGCCATGGACTGTATAAAACTATATCCTGTGTAACTGACCTATAAGGAAAGCATCAGGAGGTGAAGTATGTGCATATGTGTGTGTGGAGGAGAGGAGAGAGAGAGGTGCTGGTAGAGATAGTGTGTGTTATTAGATACTGTTAATGTCACTTATTATGCTTCTGTGCTTTGATAGCTCTTTTTTAGTCTGTTTCTGCATCATGTTGAGGAGGGCCATGCCTGTATATATAAATATATATATATATATATATATATGCAAAAAAAAAAAAAAAAAGCGGATCGGTTGCTCGCTGCTAAAAATGTGGCCCGTCGACATTATCTGGTTTTGATCGCTGCTAAAAATGTGGCCCGTCGACATTATCTGGTTTTGAAATGCGGCCCAGTTGAAATAGTAACTGAATAGCCCTGCTGTTTGTTAGCTATCTAACAACACATCAAAAAATAATTGTAAGCCAGTCTTGTTCAGTGAATCAGTTTATCATGTACACTCAAAAAATATTTAGGCCTAATATTTAAGATTGTTTGATTGTTGATTGTTGATTAAAAAACATGACAAAATTTTGGAGTCATGGTAGATGATGTTTGGAAAATATCAGAATTTTATCTCATGCGAACAATTGGAGTCAATGCAAAAATGGCATTTTTAAACATCAGTTTTTCACTTATGGAGCCAATAAATCATTGTTAAAAAAAAATTACCGACATCTCCATGCTGTGTAGATGCAATTTGTGTATTTTCGGATTTTTGTCTTAATAACTGAATTTTTGACAGCTGTTTGAAATCTGCCTTTACACACTAACAGCTGTTGTCTTGCACACAGGTGACTGGCTTAGTCAATTTGTGAAGCTACATGTGACATTTCCCTTTGCCAGTTAGCTCAGTGAGATAGAGGATGGTTCTCGGTGTTGAAGATTGTGACTTCAAGCCTCAGCTTGTGCAACATTTCCATATGAGAAATCTACCCAAACTTTTCATAAAGGTCCAGTCCCATGCCAGATGTCCTCAACTGGAAACACAAGACAATAGTCCTGATGGTGGCGCTACAGCAAGCCTCTAAATTTCCAAAACTTTGAAAATTCATAACAAATCAACCATATGTGCTACAGCTTTGGAACTTTCACTTTCAAATTTGATTTTCCATGGCATGGATGGCTACTGTCTGGCACCCTGATGCTTGGCTTAGTCAATTTGTGAAGCCACACATGAACTGTCACTTGCCAATTAGCTCAGTGAGATAGAAGACGGACCTCAGTCTCAGAAGTTGTGAGTTCAAGCCTCAGCTAAGGCAGAACGGACATTCTAATGTCAAAGTCCTGTGTTCAGGCATCATGCTATGTGGATTAGAGACTACCACGGATAAAATAATTATGATCCAGGCAGTTTTGCGGAGAGACAAATACTCTTTATCAACACTTTTACGTGTTATCCCTTGTCTCTTTTCCCTGTTTATTTGGCTTAGCTATCAGTCAATATGCAGAGTCTATCCAATAGCTTCTTTTACATTTTAAAAAATGTTTTCATCTTTGTCACCATGGATAATGTTTAGCTTTAAGCTAGGTCAAGCCAGTTTGTTCATAATTGCTAGCAGTTAATGTTATTCTTACTTTTTTGTTCTTGAGTTTTTTCTTTCCTTTGTATATTTTGAGTCTGATCACTTCAGCCACTCATCCACAATTTGAAGGGCATGCCATAATTATATGATGTAACTTCTATGTTGTGATATGCTTTGTTTTAGTGTGTGTGTTGCTCAGAATTGCCTAATTTTGCCTAAAATTGCCCGGCCCCGACCATTGCTGTGCAGCAGCTATAATTTTATTTTATGGTCTTGCTGCCCTGGCTTTTGGCCTTTGTGCCCTCAAAAAATTGACAACACGAAAGGTCAAGTGGCCTTGCCCCTAAAATGACGAAATTCCAGGCCTGGTGCAGATGCTATACCACTCTGCCTATCCATCTTCCAGCCCAACTTACCTGCATTCAGGAAGAAGACCCTTGAATACTTAAACTCCTATATATGGAGCAGCAGAGTTCTTGATGTCAGTTGAGAGATCATGGATGGAAAATGTGTCATCTGGATAAAAAGAGAAGATCAACATTCATAAAGTTAGGGTGGATGTAGACATCCGCTCCAATAAAGATGTCAGTCAGACACCCAGAGAGTCATGCCTCAAACTGGGAAAAAGAATGTCATCTGTGTTGCTGTAGTAGGAAAAGCCATGTGAGTACATAAGAGAGCCAAAAGACTTGGTGTAGAGAAAAAAAGAGGAGATGACCCAGATCCAAACCCTGAGGGACCTTAGGTGTAAAGCTACAAGGTTCAGACAAGCAGTCTCTCCAAGATACCCTCTAAGTTTGGTTCCTGTGGTAGGATGCCTACAGTTGGGGGGGCAGAGCATCACACTCAGTTCTTGGAGGGTGAAGAGGAGGATCTGGTTGAACACCATGTCAAATGCTGATGTAAAGTCCAGCAGGATGATGATAGAGGGGAGGAAGGCTGCTCTAGCAGAGGGCTTATTCATTTAGTAATTTACCTTACCGACAGATCTCAGTTTGTTTTTCATGATAACTGCTCTTCAGAACGCAAAAAGGTCAGTTATGGTGTACCACAAGGGTCTGTGCTTGGTCCCATTCTCTTTACCATTTACATGCTACCCCTCGGTTCATTAATCAATAAATACAAACAAGGTTCCCACTTTTACGCAGATGATACTCAGCTCTACATATCTATCAAGCCTGACAGCTCTCATCAACTGATCCATCTAGAACAGTGCACACAAGAAATCAAACAATGGATGTCGTCAAACTTCCTTATCTTAAATACTGAAAAAACTGAAATGTTAATCCTAGGTCCAAAGCACATCAGAAACAAATTCTGCAATCTCACCTTAAACTTAGCTGGTTCTATCATTTCACAAAGCCCCCGTGTTAGAAATCTTGGTATTTTATTCAATCCTAATCTCTCCTTTGAAGACCATATTAATAATATAACAAAAACAGCATATTTTCACCTACGTAATATTGTCAAGATTCGTCCCATTCTCTCCATGACTGATGCAGAAACACTGGTTCACGCTTTTGTCTCATCCCGATTAGATTATTGCAATACACTTTCCTCTGGCTTACCAAATTCAGCCATTAGGAAACTACAACTCGTTCAGAATACTGCTGCTAGGATATTAACCAGAACCAGAAAATTTGACCATATCACCCCAGTTCTCATTTCATTACACTGGCTCCCTGTACACACTAGATCGGACTTCAAGATTCTGCTTTTAACTTATAAAATATTACACGGACTTGCACCATCCTACTTATCATCTCTACTTACTCCACGTTTATCAATCAGGCCTCCACGATCCCATAATGTCGGTCTCCTATCCATCCCCAAAATTAATAAATCATCAGCAGGTGGTAGAGCCTTCTCATACCGAGCCCCTCTCCTCTGGAACCGCCTTCCCATTCAAATCCGTGAAGCCAACACAGTCGATTCCTTCAAAAGTAAACTCAAAACACACCTTTTTGCATCTGCCTTTAACATCACATAGTCTCTGTCCTTACATACTACATCATGGTTATCTACTACTACTCAGTCATTGTGCGCATCAATTTATGTTTAGTTTTTTATATATACAAGTGCCAATGTTATTTTTGTTTTGTTTTTTTGCTTTGTTTTCATTTTGTTTTGTTTGTTTATTTTGCTCTACATAGTCATTTCACTTGTTTTTATATATTTTATTTGTTGTGTTATTTGTAATTTGCTTAAGTCTTTTTATGTACAGCCCATTGAGGCATTTTTGTGATTTTGGGATATAATAAATTTGACTTGACTTGACCTAACTAATATTTTACATCAGAAGGGTTAAGTGTGGGCTTCATTGAGGGTTCACTCTAGCTGTTTTTAAAGTGTTAGGAAAACAACCAGTTGTCAAAGAGGTATTGATGAGGTGGATGAGGAAAGGACACCGCACAATATAATGCACTCCAGTACACCAGCACCATCCACTATGACCTCTATAATATATATATATAAATATAATGTATAATTATCACCTTTTTGACAATGTCAACACAAACCAAAAGTGTATAAGCTTTTGAGTGTACTGTAATCAGATAAAGTTAGCTAACGTTAGCATAAGACAATGTGAATCTCCATTGAGGTAGCTAACATCACGTTAGGTAACGTAGTGTCAGGCTGTCGGCGTTAATCATATGGCATCTGAAGTTAATCATGTTTCGTGTGTTTTGTAAGGGGTTTTCAAAGACTAAAATAAAAATTAGATAGAGTTGAGGACTTACCGGACACGAAGTGTTGACTGCACAACCTGGAGTTAGCTGTTGGCTGCCTGTGGTCTCTTCTTATCGCAGCCAACCATTTATTCCGCCGGTCTACATCCTTTGGGATGGAATAAAACTGCAGTCCGGGGTTTCTTTGTTGACTGGTATCACAGCCAACAGCACAACATATTCCTGGCATCGTTCAATGAACATAAATTTTCGGTCTCTCACTGATTTTACTCCTACTCTACTTGTTTTGGTAACGTGACAACGCTGTGACCTGTGACCTGACTGCTGTGGGGGGACACAAATATGGCGGCATGAAAACACTGTGACGTCATGTGGTCTTGATGAATAGAACTGTTTCATTCTGACCCTTATTTTCATTATCCCTCCATTTAAGCTCCTAGCACACAGATCCGATACTAAAAGGTGTAGCTAGAAACACTGTAGTCTGCTGGTTGTAGTAGTCTGCACATTTACTATCTGGTTACATTCCCCGTCCCCCATTTAAGGGTCTATGGTGGAAAAGCTAAACATATTTGAGATTTATCTACATGTCCATATGGGTTATGCACGGTTCTTAGTTTTCAATGGTTGGAGAAGGAAGACTGAATTTTTGGAATGGACTGAACCCTGAACCTTCCCTTGGCCTTTTACTTTTTTTTTGCTGAGATGCTCTAAATATTGCTAAACTGTATATATGTTGTTGGTTCCATTCAACACCTGTGAGGTGTAACAAACATTACAGCCTCTAAAGGCCATCGCAGCAACAGACTTTTTAGTAAATCACTTTGTAATCACTTTTTAGTAAAATGTGATGTCATTGCTACTATGATGCATATCCATTAACAACCAATGACAAAATAATTACCTAAGCCCCTGGAGGGAACAACAACATGGCATTATGGGGGAAGAGAAACCAAACCAGAGGCTCTATAAGTATCTTACTGGTTGTCTCATCAGGGCCCGTATTCACAAAGATTCTCAGAGTCCTCTCAGAGAGCTCCTAACTTAGCCTAAAAATTCCTAGCAAGGAATTTTAGCTTAAGAGTGATTCAGGAAGTTTCTGAGAGCAACTCTGAGCAAGGAGGGTACAGAAACTTTTATCTTTGTGAGGAGGTGTGGTTGACCCCGTTGCTAGGTATGACGCAGTCTTCTAAAA
>NC_065513.1:5746392-5752243 GCF_006386435.1 Epinephelus moara
TAAAAAGTCCTCCTCCCTCCTCTTAACAGTTTTCACCATAGGAGCTCTCTTAAGGCCTAAGATGCTTTGTGAATAACTTTTATCTTACCAAGGGAAAATTCTAAGAAAAATCTTAGAATTCGAGGAATTTTAGGATTTTTCTTAGAATGACGTCACTAAGAGCTACTTTTAGTCTTAAGATTCTTTGTGAATACGGGCCCATGTTTAGTTATTCCATTAGGGACAGAGGCTGTTGCTGTTGCTGTTTAGCAAATCATTCAGTCCCTTTTGAATCCAGTCTATCCCCTATATCTGCTTCCTTTCTCCTAAATGATTGTGATTGAGAGTTCCGTGTGGTGGTAGACAACCCCTCTCTGAAAGGGTCTACATGATTAATGACCTGGAAATACCTTATCTTTTCATCTGATTAAATAAAATTGAATGGATTTTTAAATTTTATAATAAAGTGACTCCACAGGGCTGAGATGACATTGTGACATGCTTGAGAAGCTGTGTGTGTGTGTGTGTGTGTGTGTGCATGTGCGTGTACGTGTGCATGCATGCATGTGCGTGAAAGAGACTGCAAATTAGTGGAAAGAGTGTGCATGTGCACACATGTATGCATGATCGACCCCATGTATTCTCATGCATTTGTGAAGGGGCGTGTGTGTAGATGTGTGTGTGTGCGGATGTGCTTGAGTATGTGTGTGTGCTACTTGATGAAAGTATGAAAGTGCTTCAGTCTGCTGGTGTTGTGAAGCAGAAAACAACAGTTTGTCACCATCCAGTGACACTACCTGCCACAACCATGTGAATGCCAAACAAGGCCTGCTGGCAGCACAACCAAAGTTTCTTTTCAATTTTCTGAGAGTCTAATTGGCAACTGGAGCATTCTTGTGTGACACTCCATCCTCAGATTGTGTGTGTAAGTGCGTGTGCTTACATAAGGATGTCCGAATATTTTGTTCATTATGTATCTGCCAAGGTGACAAAGAACTGTGCTGTTGTTCATGATAAAATACAAATTCTGCTTTCACAGTTTAAGCCTATTTCTTATTTACTGCTGTAGACAGTGCTGAGGTAGACCTTTAAGATGGATGGACACATAAATGGGTGAAACTGTTTTTCAAGCTCCTCAAAGTCTCTCTCTCTGTCTCATTGTGTCATACGGTTTACTGTTAATTTATTATGTTGATCTGTTCTGTACGACATCTATTGCTCGTCTGTCCATCCTGGAAGAGGGATCCCTCCTCAGTTGCTCTTCCTGAGGTTTCTACCGTTTTTGTCCCCCGTTAAAGGGTTTTTTTCGGGGGAGTTTTTCCTTATCCGCTGTGAGGGTCCTAAGGACAGAGGGATGTCGTATGCTGTAAAGCCCTCTGAGGCAAATTGTGATTTGTGATATTGGGCTTTATAAATAAAATTGATTGATTGATTGATTGATGTTCCAAAAGTCTGACCTTGTTTTCCAGAGGCCTAGGTCAGCCTGCTTTAGCCACATTGTGACAAGTCAAGCTGTGATGCTGCTCATGGCATCACATAAAATAGGCGATGCTCTACCGGCCTAAAGAATATTTACAACAGGCGCTGCAAGAATAAGGCCAGGAGAATCATTCAGGATCCCAACAACCTAAGACTATGATTTACTTATAACCGATTTAGATTGACTGTATTCTGATGCATACAACTTTAGTACTGTATGCGCCGGATCTACTAAGATCCCAATTTGCATGTACTAATTTTCCTGCGCAATCTAGAATATTGCGTGTGGGGCTGAACCGCGGTTTGCGGGTGATTTACTAAGACTGATTGCGTAAATGACAAGAGGTGAAAACGTGTTGGAGACACCCTATTTGAATGAGGGTTTTGCGTGTTTTATGGTTTGCAGCATGGCAAGTTTGGAGAGAAAGCGCAAAGTGAAATTCAACCCTATGGAATTAGAGGTGTTGGCAGATGAGGCCATTAACACTTAAATGAGCTACAGCAAAGAAACCTGACTGTCTCACAAAGGAATGCTATATGGGAAGAAATCTGTGACCAACAGCCAGGGACCGGAGAAGGAGGAGAGGTGCGCACGGCAGGCAAGTTCCACCTGCATAAAAGGAAACACAAATAATACACTCAACTGTCACGTTTAAGTTTTCTTATATTGGCTATGAATATTCATTTTGTGTAAAATAGGCTATACGATAAAGAACTGTTTAGTTTTGTTTTTTTGCCACGATAAATGTTAGAGCTATAGCCTAATATATTTTGTGACTGAAACAATGTGTCCTTAATATGATTTTGCGTGGCTTAATATAATTAGACGTTAATGAGACTGTGTATTTCGTTTGATAATAGTGTTTGTAATCTAGAAAGTGATTTCTGGGGGGGGGCAGGTCGGCGTTCTTCTCTGGCATGGCATTATGCTCCAGCCCGTGTTGCTTGGCGATGTTAGCATGTAGCATGCAGCAGGTCACTACAATCTGGGCCACTTTTTCTGGCCTGTACAGCAGTGCTCCTCCAGTGTGATCCAAACAACGGAACCTGCTCTTCGGGATTCCAAAGGTGCGCTCCACAATATTCAGTGTGCGGATATGGGCCTCGTTGTACCTTCTCTCTCCGGCAGTGGTAGGGTTGAGAACAGGTGTCAGGAGGAAGGGGTGTAGGGGGTATGCATTATCACCTTAAAAAACATATGAATCAATATGAAACACGCTCTTGTTTTGTAATGTAATTATTTTACAAAGGATTTTACAAATTGACTCACCTACAAGCTCGCCATCTCCAAACTCGCCATCTCACAACTTGGAAAACAGAAAACTGTTTCTCAGAATAAAAGAATCGTGTACTGACCCGGGACAGTTCCAAAATGGCAATGCTGGATAGGTGATATGTTTTAATGATTGTTTCCTCATTCATTCCAAAATGTTCACACGAGGGTGAAAAATGTGTACTCTGCGTCTTCTTTCATCGTTTCGATGTCTCCTTCTTGCAACAATAACCACAGCCATGTGTGCACAATTACGCATACAAACCGTTTGCACCTCCTTTTGACACGTGTTAAATATAGACACAGTTTCTGTTTGCAAAATTGCTTTCAGGTTTGATAAATCACTTTGCGTGTGCTAAATTAATATATTTACATTTTCTCCTCCCAGCACACGCACAATTGCGTGTAAACGCCCCATATTGCATATTCATTGCAGCAAACGTACTAACTGGATGCAGAAGTGCTATTTTGCACCTTTGAAAGACGCAACTCTTAGTGCGCACTGTTAGTAAATCAGTTTGTACATTTTTTTGCGTGTACAATGAGTTTGCACACGTTTTTATACATGCAAACCTTTAGTAGATCTGGCCCTATGTGTTGTATCTCTAAGAGAAAGTTCTCAGGACCAGATCTTGTAGGCTTTTTGCACATGTTTTCAAGCACAGATTTGATAAATGCAGTACTCAGAGTGCTTCTTCCACCCAAAATATCAGGGTCAACAGTTCTCCTCCCCTGCTGAACACAGCCTGGGTTAAGCCCTGCTTTCCCTTCCTGAGTTGTCTGAGGGTTTGCCAGAACCTCCTTGAGGTCAACCGAAAGTCCCAAACTCCTCCCCCACCTGGGTTTTTGCTTCAGCGACCATTAAAGCCACAGCCCCTCTGGCATTCTGGTATGGAGCTTTATCCCTATCTTTATTCAAGAGAGTGGTCTATCAGTTTGAGAGCATTATTTATTGATTTCACATTCAAAAACCCTGCCCTTGCACTCAAATAGCCTCTGCTTGCGCTTGGATCTACTCTGTTTCTGCTCAAACTGTGTGCTCGCACTCAGATACCATGTTGCTTGCACAGATTTCCTGCTCGAGCTTCGGCTTTGCTCCTTGCGCTCAAACTGTTTCTGTGTGCTCGCGGAATTTCTGCTCTCAGATTTCTGCCCTGCGCTTGGATTTTTTTGTGTAACAACCCTGTCAAAATCCCCCAACCAATAGAAAGCCAGATTTACTGTTGACCAATGAAATGATTCCTGCCTTCCTGCGGGCGTGCTCGCTTTAGTTTTAGAGCGTCCCGTCCAGGCGGGTACTCTTTAACCGGGTTCATCCACTCTCACCCTCTTCCCCTGTCGGGAGTTAAGACAGTTACAGCCGTGACGATATACAGTACAACGTCACGACCTCGGGTGTGATATTCCTTTTATACAACAGTTCAACAACAGCTTAAACAGCAATGCTGAGTAAGGAAATGTTAACAAAAGGCGATGAAATAAATTATTTAAGTATGTTATGTAGCTCCGAGAAAAAACCCCAGTTCCCCTGGTCTGTTGCCAGGCAACGCAGCACACACGCCAGGAATTCACAAGCTACTTCAGTGTTTCCTCTAGGATTTTTATCAGCGGGGGGTGAGAGACATCCCTCAGTTGGGACCGACGGTATGATATCAGTGAAAGTATCACGGTTCTGAGGAGTATAAGGATACCACAGCGAAAATGAGGCAGATGTGCCTTTTGTCATTTATAAAAAGATAAATCACTTTTCTATAGTACATCAATGATATTTCAATGGAATAAATTACTTATTTATACTTATTATTACTTATTCATACTTCAAAAACAGCATCAATAAGTGATTAACATAGGGGGGATCAAAATAAAATAAAAAAATAAAATAAAAATCAACCAGCCACCCTCCTCCCCTGACAAGTCCCTTCATAAGTAATAGGGATGGGCAACACAAGCAAAAACACTATTCGAAAATCGTGGCAACTATTCGACAATTTTTCGAATAATCGCCCCCCGGAGCCACACACACAGAGATCCATTCATCTTTAAAGGCCCGAACATTCTCGGGCGGAACGGACTCCGCGTCCGCAAGCCCTGTGCGTGCACACCGGTGACTGCTCGGCATGTATTTTTCACATCGCGGGGATTTTTCACGGACATTTTTACAGGAAACTACAACGTGGAAGTGCGCTCGACTATGCCCAAAGCCCAAATGACTGCGGACATTCCTCACGGAGTAGTAGTCTCTGTATGTTTCTCCTGTTTGTAGAAGAGCATCAAACTAGCTGGTAGCCCATCTCACACCGCTGTAGCAATCCTAGACTGCCCTCGTGCGGTTAGGAGCTGAATTGCATGTCAAATATAGGGGGAGAAATAAGACGGCGAATATTAATAGTCGCATTAAAAAATCGATTTTTCAAAAATAAAACGACTATTCGAAATTCGAAAATCGTGACCCATCCCCAATAAGTAAAGAACAGTCCCTAAAGTGCGGTGAGGTTTGTGGGTCGTTACCTGCCACTGAAAGACTAAAAGAGAGAAATGTGAATGGCTCGTTTCTCCTCTGACATGCCACATACTGTGTGCCGCCATGGCTCAGCTGTTCAGGTACTTTTGGGCAGTCATTACAACAAGTTATTCACCTGGAGCCGGACTACTCCGTCGCCGGTAAGCCGTTATAATGCGCCACCGTATTTGACAGGAATACGTATTCCTGTCCGTGTCTGTGACCCCCATACAACCCACAACCGGCGGGATTCGCCGTTTAGTTTCTGCTAGTGGTTGAAATCTGTACTCACACAGTGTGCTGAATGATTTATTTTGCCCGCACAAAACTATTTTTAGTCGCAAATGCGAGTGCGTTGACGGACGGAGTAAAATATCGCCACACTGCCGACATTTTACTCTGTCCATCACCGCACGCTGTTTGATTGCGTTATCAAAACACGCCGNCGTTGACGGACGGAGTAAAATATCGCCACACTGCCGACATTTTACTCTGTCCATCACCGCACGCTGTTTGATTGCGTTATCAAAACACGCCGCTATTATTCGGCCTTGCTTTTCACTTATTCCACCGAATACCGAATGTGTGTTTTTTTGCAATATTCGGCCGAATATTGCAAT
>NC_065513.1:5754339-5804615 GCF_006386435.1 Epinephelus moara
GACAAACCTGGATGTGTGCCCAGATGGATTCAGCTTCTCCTCTCCCTCATCTTCCTCTGATGACCATTCATAGTTCAATTCAAAACTTATTTTAGGAAATAAATCCATATTTTTGGCTGTTTGACAGTGGATGAATTAATTAGCCTACAACGCAACTGCTGACCTAACTGACACTAACCGTTTTGATTTGATTGTTGATTGCAATCAGCTGTGAGGCGGAGTGATACATACAGAGTGAAATAACTGTGATGTTGTACTCCAATATCATCACGGTTTTACCAATCAGATTGCATGGCCGGAACTAACTGTTGTATAAATATACATATATACATATATATATATAAATATTGGCGAGGAAAAATTAGACAATGTGAGTTGAGGTGGCATAATATACAGTCACACCAATAATAGATTTTTCTTCAATTTACTTGATTTTTTAGAATTTTCTAAAATTGCAGATTCAAATTTACTTTTAGCAAATCAAATCTGATATGTTACAGCAAGAAAAGCTCAGCAAGAGAATCCTTGCCTGCAGCTTCAGCATATTCATTACCAGCGTCATCATCTGCTGGAGTGGAAAATTGGAGCACAGAAAACAACTTTGTTCTCTATCTTTGTGGAAGAGGAGGATTCCACCTTTTCCACCTCTTCCAGTGTTGCAATAACTACCAACCCTCCTGGAAGTATCGATCAAACACTGTGCATCACTGCACTTTGAAAAGAAGGTCTCTCTTCATCAACATCAAACCCATTTGAGCAGAAAAACTGCAGTGTCCAAATGATGTTTACACTTCTGCTCTGATGTCCCTACTTAGTGATATAGCTGCTCTAGCCGCTGTATTTCCCTCAGCCAGCCTGCACAGGAAAGATTAATGATCCTGTGCTGCCAGAGCCCAATAACATTATGTGACATTTACAGAAGGCTAAAAAGCAAAGGCTTAAACACAGCAATTTTCAAAGGTCAGCCATTTGTGAGTTTAGAGGGAATACAGTTTGGTGAGAGGAAGGGAAAAAAAGCATTTTCAAAGGCTTTCCATTGTCTTCATTTGTCAGTGGTAAGACTTTGGTAAAGAAACAATCTCTCGATCCTGTGATAGGCATTTCATTCACTGGATATTATTCATTCACTATGTGCTGTACTTAATTATTAAGTTATATCCTGATACACCAACTACAATTTAAATTACAATGTATTTTTATTTTATTTACATTATCGTCTGTGCCCATGACATTGAGTTATATTTTTAAACGCAGGAGGAAAAAAGTTTTTTTAAATGGTAGCATACTGTAAAGATGCTGTAATTTACTATAGACCAGTTTTTCTCAGATGTCGAACAGCATATCCCTAAGGGTGCTTTGGAGTACTTCAGGGGGTACATGAGATTGATTTTTAAATGTTAATGGTGTAGGTGATGCATAATTCCTGAAAAAAAAAAACAAAAAAAAACACTAAATTGTAAATGCAATTTATCAAAAAGACACAGGTAAATGCAAGTACAGTGTCGTTTAGTAAAAAGGACAGCTCTGTAATAAATCTCTTCATATAGGCTTTTTTTTCTACCAAAAATGTTTTGCACTGGCCAAGGGATACTTGGTTGCAAAAATATTTCAAAGGAGTTACATTACTGAGAAAATGTTTTAGAACTACTGCTATAAACTATCTTGTGCTCCTAACAAAGAGAATGACTTGTAATGTGAAGCACCAGCCAAACACTAATTAAGTTAGACTAATTTTATTCTCACTGTGCCAGTTTGGTCTGATCATAGCAATCAATGGCACAGACAAGGTGCATGTCACAGTGGAGTATCACTGCATAGTATTTGCAATTTTAACATTTAAAAATAAGTTTAGGACTCCACTTTATGTTCCAATTTAAGTGCAGCCTTTGATACCATCTCACATAACATCCTATTAGAGAGATTAGCTTCCATTGGAATCACTGGCACCTCTCTTGCCTGGTTTAGATGTTCGTCCAACTTTAAAGTTTCAGATCACAGTCTTTTCCAGTTACTAGTGGTGTTCCTCAGGGCTCTATCTTGGGCCCTCTTTGATTTATTATTTACCTTTTACCTCTTGGCCATATTTTTAAGAAATTCAGCATTCAGTTCCACTGCTGCTTGAATGTCAACCAGTTCTATTTATCCTCCAGGCCTACTTCCACTCTTCCACCTACTTCCCTTTCTGACTGCTCATTGGATATTAAATCTTGACTCTCAGTAGGGCTGGGTGATATCTCGAGATTTTAATATATATCGATATATTTCTAAACGTGATATAACACGGGACAATATCGCTTCTATCGATATAGTTCATTTTGTGTTAAAATTACAATACATGGGCCGCAAGTTCGCACCTATTTGTCCTCTCCCTTTCCCTGTGTCCCTGTCTCGCATACACAACCTCTCTGCTCCGCCTCCCTCACTCTGTGACCACAACCCCTCCCCCAACTCAGACCACAAAGCTGTTTGCTGTTACTGTTAAAATTGTAACACAGTGTATTTTTTAATTAATTACTGTGTGTATTTTTGTCATGCAGGGAAGGGATTTGTTTTATTTTATTCAAGGAGCATTTTTATTTCATATATGCAGACAGTTTTGTTGTTCAATTTGTTTTATGCATTTTGATATTGTGCAGAGTGACCTCTGTTAATAAAGGTGCCTGTGTGACATTTGGCACGTGGCTTAAACTTATAACTGTTTTTTTTAAAGGTAGGGTCTGGAGGATTTTCCAGTTGCTGTTTGTAAACACACATTCAAATTTGGCCCCTCCTATCAGGCTCAACTCTCCCGGGTGTACGGAGCCTGGAGGTACGGAAGAAGGCTTCACAGAAGAGGTTCAGGCAAGGCTCGCGCTAGTGTACGCTCGGACACGCTCGGGCACGGCACCTGCGCTCTCTCATTGGCTGGGGAAATCTCCGCCCAGAAGCAGTCCGAGCTCACAAAAACATCAAAATACAGTTAAAGGGCAGGAGCTCTGCAAACAGAGTCACCACCACACATGAGTAGAAGCCCATAGGTGATGATTAAGCAGGATTTCATTTGTATATGTCTATATTTTGTTTTGTTTGAAAATCCTCCAGATCCTACCTTTAAGAGTATGTCTCTGAAAAAAATGAAACGCTATGCTATTATGCTTTGGGGAAAACCCCAACTACATCACAGAAAAAATATCGATATATATATATAGAGTATCACCATTCAGCTAAAAAATATCAAGATATGACTTCTCATGCAACTTTCTCAAACTTAACAGTGGCAAAACTTAGGTTTCCCTTGCAGGTACTAAATCGACTTTGTCTAAACCGCATAGTGTCTTTCTGACTATTGACAACTCCAAAGTCTGTCCTTCCCCTCAGGTTAAGGCCCACATCAACAATGTTACTCGGTCTGCATACTTTCATCTATGTAATGTTAATCGTGTTGGCCAAAACAGCACCTCCACTTCCGTTCACACATTGGTTACATCCCATATTGATTTTTGCAGTTCTGTCCTCTTTGGTCTCCATATCAATTGTCTTCATAAACTCCAATTGTCCAGAATGCAGCCGCCCCGTTTCATTACTTGAACTCACTCCATAGATAATATCACTGCTGTTCATCAGCAACGTCACTGGCATCCTGTTAAATATTGTATTGATTTCACAATTCTGCTTTTCACCTTTAAGGCCCTTCATAATTGACCTCCTTTTGCATCTTTCTGAACTCCTTCATATCCTCTTCTGCAATTCAACTCACTTCACCATCTGCTCGCTTGACTATCACAGGTACTAGAACCTTCAGCCATTCTGCCCCCACACACATCAACATTTTCACTGATGATGACTTTATAATGATGATTTTATATTATGTAAAATCCTGTCTCATAGTATTATACTCAGATGGCCAAAATGGCCCATGTTCAATAGTTTGTTGATACTCTTGCCTTTGGACACATATTTATGACATGCTTTACACTTTTCTGTCATATTTGAACCTGTAGTGGCTGAGCTGTGGGACTGTTGTCAGAGGGAACAGACTGAAACACTCAGCTGAAGGTGCTATGCAACCTGCAGGCTTAATGGCATCCTGACAAACAGCTGCTCGTCCGCTGTCAAATATTTGTTCACTCTCGCTATCTGCCATCATGTCCCCGTATCATTATTCAAACAGCTTATATAAACACCTAAAGCATGACCCACAGGCTGACCAGACCATTGAGAATGAGTTGTTCCAGGCTTGGATGCTTAATGGGGCCAGGGCATTTAACACCATGTGGACAGTTTAGATAGCACCATAAGTTCATGACAGCCGTGCAGAGTGGATGGCACCCTGAGTGAGCTATAATTTGTTATCAGCCAGTGATGGAATAGGAAATAAAATGAATATGATCCATTTTTATTTTATGGTGTTTTAATCTTGCTAAATTTGTATTTATGTCAGTTTTTTGGTTGGCAGCCTTATTTCTTTTGTGAGGCTCTTAATGACCCTCTTCTTTGAAAGGAGTTATATAAATAAAGTTTCTTGCTTAATGTGAACTCTAGCTTCTAAGTGTCATGAGGCAAACATAGCCAGCGCTGAAAAAAGGATTCTATAATTAAAAAAATTTTTTCCGTCTTTAAATATTTTATTGAACATTATGAATATTATGACTGTATTTAATAAAACATTTAAATCCATTTGTTTGTCCATTAAGTCTAAGGCCAGTGGGGTGGAGGGGGGGCACAGCAGGGCTGGCATATCATGTTGGGAAGGGAGCTAAATAACACTCCAAAGTTAGGTATAGCCATTGTCAAAGGGTTTCCTTGAACTCTCACCTCAAGATATTTAAATGAGCATGAGTTCAGTGGGTACCCATGAGTCTCCCCCAAACATGACAGGGTTTGTTCCCAATCAATGTACTCCTTCAAATTAAAGCTGTATATTTGTCTTCTCAGGAAAAAGGACAACCAGTCTGTCCAAAGGACAATAAATTGCCTAACAAATATAGATATACACAAACACAAACAGGATTGTTGTGGAACTCAAAATGTTACCTGTACCAGTATCAGTCTATACACATCAAATAATTAGTAACATTGATGATAAAATAAGAAACCAAAGTATATCAGTGTGTGATTCCTTAACTCTCCATATTGGCATAGTTTTTAACTAGCCTATGTACTCCAGCAGCATAATCCTGAAGTTCACTTATGGCTTTTGGATTTGAAAAAAGGCTATAGCCAGTGAGCAATGGCAGCACGTATTTTCCAAGTGAAATGGTGGAGTCAAATGTCTGTTTTAATTAGTGTTACAGTAACGTTAGGCACATGTCGCTATGTCGATTCAGTTAGATTTAATGTTACAATCGTAGCATGGGTTAATGTCCGGAGCTTGAGTTATTAGCAGCTCTGTCCCAGCAATGGGTCAGGCGTTACGGTTGTGTTAGGTGAGTAGCCTGGCAGCCCAGCTAACATTTGCAATTAGCATTGTAAAATGTAGCCTGGTGGGCAGCCTGGTGGGCAGCCTGGCGGGCAGCCTGGCGGGCTGTGTTTAGCTATTTCCCTGCCTACTTAAATGATGATGGTACCTGAAATAAATGCAATATAAACTCCTCAAAGAAAGTTTGGAAACATTATTTCAGTCAATTATTTCTCCCCTTTAATAATACTAATTGGTGTAGTATTACATATCGTTGGAAAGCCTGATTAGTCACCTTTACAACGAGGTATAACTTGTAATGATCATGATTTTGTGGAATGAGCAACAAAGTAAAATGTGTGGGTAGCGCCCCAAAAAAATGTGCCAAAATCCCCTGCAATATTTTTCTGTTGGTATTCACTCTTGTTTTGAGCTTCAAGTGCTGGCAGATTAGCACCTAATTGACAGCACTTGTGTGCATGGGTCCTGCAACTTTGTTGAGTTTGTGTGTGCTCCAAGCATCAACATGCCATGTTTGTCCCTTCAGGATAAGGCCCGTGCAGTAGGGCAACTAGAAGCTGGTGTTCCAGTACGCAGAGTGGCAGCATTATTTGGTGTCAAAGTCAAAGACAGACTGAGAAGTGGGCGTCCCAGGAAGACAACACCCCAAGAAGACCGGTTCCTCACCCTTGCTTCACTGAGGAACTGTAGGCTTTCTTCCAGAGATTTACAGGCAAGATTGTGAGGTACTATCAGACGGTGAGGAACAGACTGCACATGGCCAGTCTTCGTGCTTATAAGGCTGCCAGGAAGCCTGCAATGACTGGCCTTCACCATCAGACCCATTTGCGCTGGTGTCGACAGCACCGACAGTGGAACCTAAGAATGTGGGGCAACATCATGTTCAGTGATGAATCAAGGTTCTGTCTGCGGAAGCTGGACGGCAGGATCAAAGTATGGAGACGGCGTGGAGAATGCTATGCAGATTGCTGCACAGATCTCGTGACATCTTTCAGTGGGGGCAGTGTGATGGTGTGGGGCGGTATCTCTCTCACAGGCAAAACAGAACTTGTCGTCATTGAAGGCAATCTCAATACCAGTGAGATATCGGAATAAGATTCTGGATCCCATATCTCCAGAATCTGGGACCTAACTCCATCCTCCAGGATGACAACGCTCGCCCCCACAGAGCCAGGATCATCACAGACTACCTCCAGAATTTGGGCGTGGAGAGGATGGAATGGCCTGCCGTGAGTCCAGACCTCAACCCAATTGAACACTTCGCTTGGGCGTGCTGTACGTGCCAGACTGACCGACACAACCATGCTGGTTCAACTTCAACAACTCCTGGTTGAAGAATGGGATGCCATCCCACAGCAAAATGTGGCTAGGTTGGCCAGCAGTTGGACCAGCATGAGGAGGAGGTGCCAAGCTATTGTGGCTGTGTATGGATCTTCCACACACTACTGAGGTCCCTGACAGTGTAAAATGAATAAAGTGAAAAAATGGCCAATATGTGTTGGTTTTTTCCTTATTGCTGTGGGAGAGTGCAATCATCCAATCCACCAAGCAACTCTTAACAAGAGTGAATACCAACAGGAGAATATTGCAGGGGATTTTGGCACATTTTTTTGGGGCGCTACCCCACGTTTAGCTGTGTTGCTCATTCCACGAAAGCACAATCCTTACAAGTGATACCTTGTTATAAAGGTGACTAATCTGGCTGTAAGTTACTCAAGTAGCCGTAGTAGCTCTAGTGGAGCTAACGCTAACGTCCCTACTCTTCTCTGTGAGCCTGGCGGGCTTGGGGGCTCACGGCTCCGGCTCACGGAGAAGAGTAGGAAGGTTAACGTGGCAGCCGACTAGTGCTAACGCTAACAGGAAAGCAGGGAAATAGCTAAACATAGCAGAGACTGAGAGTGAGTGAAAGACATCGCTAACTGCTAAACTAAGCCAAACTAAGTTGGCTGTTTAGGTTTTATTTCCTCGCCCCTGTGGCGAGTGAATCTGCCTGTAGTGAAACTTGGGCTAACCGGTGCTTCCTCCTCAGGCTCCACTTCACTCAGCTGCCAGCACAGCCACTTAGCCTCCGCTAGCTTCCCAGCTAATGTTAGCCCCGGCTCTCCGTTTGGATCCAACCGGAGCACCGAGCCCTGGTTTGTTATTCAGGTTAATGTGGGAAGAAGCAGCGGGTATATCGGCCAGCTGATTGAAGTGGAGCCTGCGGAAGAAACACCGGGACCGTCTGGATGTAATAGTCCGTGGAGATGCTGCGGCTGCACAGACGAGGCGAGTGGGATGGGGGGTGGAGAGCAGAGGTAGAGGGAGGAGTGGCTCATGACACACTTTGTTTTGGTCTACAGGCAGTGCACAACAGCAAACCTAGCGGTGAAACGATTTCACTTTTTGCGCCTTTTATGATTTGGATGGATGGATGTATCAGCAGAAGTTGCTTCTCTCATAATATGAGCTGGTGGATATTTTTTGCTGCTCATTTTGTACTGAACGTGCAGTATGAGAAGTTTACCTGATTAAAATCAGTGTAGCTTTAATCTTGTATCATCCACACAGCAAAGATCTGCAGTTTGGAGAACAGCCATCTGTTCCAAAGAAATCCAACCTGGCCAACATGTCCTGGTACCGTAGTCTGTTAGGTCATGACTCAAAGCTGCCTCCATGTTCTGAGGCTAATTTATAAAAACAATGGAAACAAAGGGCAGTTAAAGCCTATTTCTTGAGGTAGCTACCTATGGTTTTTTATATGTTAATGCAATGGCGTGACAAGCATATGGCTGAAAGAGTCATCACTGTCCCTATACCACAACATTATCATATTTAACGGTTTCTGCTTCATGCCTATGAACCCTGCAGATCTGTCACTGTACATATCAAACCCAGCTTGACCTTTCCTCTGCGCCTGATCTCTCCCACTTTAACCTGCACATCTTCCAGCCATCAGCAACAGATGCTGCTCCACTGTCAAATGGCCTACAAAGCAAACTGCACTACTTTAATCCTATGTGTAGCCAGCATTAAAAATTGGATTGAGACGGATAAGATTAGATTATGCCTGCAGGATTTGAGAAAATGTAAAAGCCTCATTTAGGCTTTAACATAATCTCCTTTCACTCCCGGCAAGCATCGAGCCTCCCAGCAGCTGCCAGATACACTTTGTATAGTTGTCTTATTTTATCTGCTCTTCTTTTTGGATTTGGTCCTTTTTTATTATAAGTACTGTACCTTTCCTTTTCATGGAGATTGTGCAGTTTCATATTGAGAATAGCTTTGAGGTGTTCCTACAGCAAACATCTCCCGATGTTTGGCCTCCACAGTGCAGGTTCACTGGCTGAAGCTGGCAGCTTTTACACTGATTTCTATTTCTTCACAGCCAGAAATCTGATTCATATCCTGCACAGCCCCATCGCCTGTAACCAAATCAGACTGAGTGCTTTTAGGAAATTATCTTCTCCATCTGAAAGCAGTCTGCACTGGTGGGCATTGTCTGACTGCAATATAAGGTTCCTTCTCAAGTAGGTCTGCTCTAAGAGCTACATTGTTATGAAGCATAGAAATCCTAAAAATAAGGAGAATTTATTTAAATATGTTTGATACACATGTTAAGGCTGAAAAAGTTCAAGCTCTGAATATGTTATCTAAAATATGTGATGTAAAAACACATTCTCTATTGTTACATTAAATTAATAAGATGTCAAAAAAAGATGAGCATCAACACTAAAATTATATTAGATTACTTTAAATAGAATAATAAAACCACTTAAAAGTTCTTTAACAAAATGTTAAAACCCTTTCAGACCCAACATCCATTGTGATGGATATCAAATATTTATCAGTGTCAGCCACTGACAATGGACTGTTTTATGACTTAATCAGCAGAATGTGTTCAACCAACCAGAATGTGCATTTCCTGAAGAAAATGGGTGTGAGAGCCGGCAGCTGCTGTTGCTACTGCTCTATCAGCATTTTTTTCAAATCTTTGAGCACCACCTACAAATTGTACCAAATGCTGCAGACTTGGCCATGGCCATGCATAAATATATCATGCACATGTTCATGGGGAACCCGTTTACCAAGTTTCATTTCATTGTCATTACATCATTACAAGAACAGAATTGTAGAATTATCATGTTTTAATGTTACTGTAGTGCCCCCTGTCGGTAGAATTACAGGAGATGTTACACATTTAAACAATGTGGCTCTCTCTACAACACCCCAAACTTGGTTACAGTCCAATTTAGCATTGAGGAGTTCTGGCATGTTAAGTGCTTCAGGCCACGCCTTCGAAAGTTTGGTAACCAATTACAAACAGTATATGAAATCCAAACACAAACTCACACGTGTTGTTCAGGGTCATCTAAATATGGTATATACCAAGTGTGATGAAGATTAGATGAAATATGTGCCAAAAAAAAAAGAAAAGAAAAGAAAAATATGTGTTTACCAAAAAATCCAAAATGGTAGAAAATCCTTATAGGCCAAAATGGGCTCGACCTATATCAGCCAAAACGGCATCATGAAAGAAACACTATATGCTTCAACCACAGCTACTTTCCTCATGCACATTCGTTTTCTGTCTCCATCACTGACAGCCATGACTGTTTCTTGTTGTTTGAATAGACTGCAGGAGATAACGTGTTGAACACCATGGTTTTTGGCTGCAACTCGTTGGCTCGGTTTGTCAGTTTGTCAGAAGCATCAAGGGGCTGCCGTGGCGAGGAGCACAGTGGAACCACTTACAGTGTTACTGTGATGGGACAGAATTATTACAGCTTACAGTGTTCATTTTGGGTCTTTTATACATAGAAAACACATGGGAAAAACTTTAACTACTGTCTACTACTATCTTTTTTCCCCTCCTTTAACTCCCATGACGCATGCACTGCATGCATATTGAAGACATGAAGGGAAAAAGAAAGTCATTTTCTCTCAATTAAAAATGTAATCTTAGAAAAAGAGAGAGGACGGGTTGCTCTGTATAATCAAACGTAGATCAAAACCTTGTGTCAGGTGGTCATGGAGAACGGGAAACAACAGGATACACAGGAAGGAAATCAAGGCAATCAAAAGATTTAGAAAACGAGGAAGGAAGTATTAAAAAGCCTTAAAGTAGTTGCTAAATCATTAAAAGAGCCAACATGTTTCGACCACTGCAGGTCTTCATCTGGGCTTTAAAAACATACAACAAATATGCACCCACCTATATAGAAGCAGGAACCAATAGGAGGCCATCACATGACCCAGATAATGCCATGACAACATGAGATACCCAGAAAAAAAATAATATAAATATATACATGAACATCTTAACACATAGGCTGTGAGAAAAATTGTGGTGCCTAAAGAGAACAGAGACAAATCACAAAAAAACAGGAAGTCTATATCCTCATTAAGACCAGGATACTTTAAAACCTCTAGTTGATGGATCTAATAAGCTTCCCTTTAATTGAGTTCTCTGACCAAAGGTTTAATGTGTTCGATGCCCTCCATGCATAACAAGGAATCATTAGCATTATGAAGTTAACTGAAGTGTCTAGCCTTGGGGTTGTTGTGATTTCTTGTTCTAAAAATGTAGTCTCCTTGAGGTGTATGACACACTGCCAAGACTGAGCCAACGTGATGCAGCAGCAAAACTTGATGTTCTTTGTATAGTCTAAATAAATAGCAAGAAACAGTCACGACTGCTAGTGAAGAGACAGAAAGCACACAGGGAAAGCACCTGAAGCCACCCTCATCAAGTGTATTGTACTCTACTGCATTTTGAAACAGTCAATAAAATTCAGTGAATAGGTAGATAGTCTGTTTCATGACTTTATATTCATGTAATAAACATACAGATGTTTATTAGATGGTACATACATGAGGAATAAAGAAACAAAAAAATGGTTATGGCAATCATCCCTGCAGGGGTAGGCAAACAAAATTATATGGAAATAAATTACTGTTTTTTTTGTACATTTTAAGTTTCATTCATTGTTGTAGGCCTAAAGTGACATTCTTACATTCTTCAACTGCAAAAATGTGTAGCCTATATACTAATTAAAAAAATGTTTTTACATTTCGTCAACTAAAATGAGCATCAAGTGTCTGGCCTGGCACCTTGTCCTCTAAAAACATCACTAGCGATTGATACAGTAGTCTTGGGTCTTCCTGGCTAGTCTAGCTGTAGATCCAAATCCAAAAAGGGGAAAGTCTCAGGGGGAAAACAGAAAATTTAATAGTGCATACAGCGTACAAATTTGTTTGCTTTCGTCAGCAACACTGCAAAGTTCAAGTACCAAATAATCAAAAATCGCCCATTGCAGAATAGCCATCTTGTGCTAAACAATATTAAAGGTAGGATCTGGAGGATTTTTAAACAAAACAAAATATAGACATATACAAATGAAATCCTGCTTAATCATCACCTATGGGCTTCTACTCATGTGGTGGTGACTCTGTTTGCAGAGCTCCTGCCCTTTAACTGTATTTTGATGTTTTTGTGAGCTCGGACTGCTTCTGGGCGGAGATTTCCCCAGCCAATGAGAGAGCGCAGGTGCCGTGCCCGAGTGTGTCCGAGCATGCACCAGCGACAGCCTTGCCTGAACCTCTTCTGTGAAGCCTTCTTCCGTACCTCCGGGCTCCGTACACCCGGGAGAGTTGAGCCTGATAGGAGGGGCCAAATTTTAATGTGTGTTTACAAACAGCAACTGGAAAATCCTCCAGACCCTACCTTTAATGAATGCTCATTTAGATATATTAGTAATGTTGATAGGCTAGGTTCAACTTAAAAGATTGTGTTACCTTTATTAGGAGGCTAATATATGCGGCACTTTTGATAGTTAAAGTTGCTGACCACTGCCTTTTAGTGATCAATTTGACCTGGACAGATGTGATCACTACAAGTGATTTTCACTGTATTATGTGATGTGTCGGCAGATAAGTTGGACCTGGTGGCAGGCATGACCAACACATCTGTGGTTTTGACCTTAAATAAGTAATTATAAAGAAAATATTAACATATAGCCAAAACCGCTTAAAAGACTTTTACGAAACTTTTATTTTAATCTAACAGACTGTAGGCCCTCCCACTGTTAGGTTAAGAAATGCACTATAATTGTGTTAAAAACATTCTACACTGACTCAGTTGAATATGCCAATTGTAGTGGACACAAATAAAGATATGAGTTGACATAAAAGATGTATTTAGCTTTTATTTTTTGAATGATAACAAATTGTTTTTTTTTGCATAAAGATGTGTCTGCTAATTGATTTTTTTATTATATTGTTTTTCTTAAACACAGTTTTGTATACTGTATATGTACCTGTGACTTGATTACATGGTATACTCAGTTGGGTCCAGTGTCATCCAGTGGTCCTGAAATAATTCCTCCCTCATGAAGCTTCTGATGTTCAGTTTGTCTTGAAGCTGTTTTAGAGAGCTGTTGATTCAACTGGATGATGATTGTGGAGGATGGAGATTGCGCTGCTGTTGAACTGGATGGTCATGTTGAAACTTGTGTCTCTGTTATTTAGCCTTACCACAATAACACAACTTTCAACTATCTATCTAGCAGATTACAGAGCTGCTTCCATTCCCATGGCAGATCTTAAGCAGCTATAAGAGGCCCCAGCAGCTCTAAGTAGGTCCCTGTTAAAGTGGTCTGCTGGTAATGCAGTCACTATACAGTAGGACAAAATCTCTCTCTCTCTCTCTCTCTCTCTCTCTCTCTCTTTCTTTCACACACACACACACACACACACACACACACACACATACAATCATACACACACCACACACAACAGGCAGCCATTTGTTGTTTAAGCTGTAGCCGGTGCTCTTCGGTAACATCTTTATCCTTCCAGCTCAATCTGGCCTGCATCTGCCGGGTAGGAATTATACTGATCTACTGTGACACAGTACCCTCTCCATCCACTGCACCCACGCCCTCACCTCCCACTTCAACCCTTTCCCCTGCCATTGCAGACATAGAAATGCACTACTTTGAAGACACAGAAAAGTCACCAACATGCTGATTCGCAATCAAATGATACCCATGGGAAAGAAATCTAAATAATAACAGGATTAAGCGCAAGTTTTAAGATTATTAGTCATAATAGAGCCCAACTTGACCACAAAGTGTTCACTGCAATACAGTAATGAATGAATGGTAATTTTGTAAAATGCAAAATATTGCATCACTAAGACAATATAAAAAAAAGAAAAAGTTCATGACAACAAAACATTAGACAACAAAATGAAGTTTGCCCTTATTTTATAAACGTTTTTGTTTGTTTGTCTGTTTGTTTGTTGTATAGTGTAAAAACATCAGAAATCCTCACATTTTTACAACTGAAATTCCCTGACAACAGTTTGAATATTAAAGACAAATAGGATTTGAGAACCGATATAATTCTAAAGGAAACCTGTGAGAGAATGAGAATAAAGAATATTAACAAAGAGTTCAAAAGAAATGTTAATTTGAATGAAAATTAGGGGCATTTTTACAACTCCTGTTGTTATGTTTAACTATTGATCATCTGACTTGTGTTGAGGGGGCTGAGGCTAGGACGCCAGCCAGAGAAAGGGCACCAAAATTGAGAAAATTAAAGAATGAAAGAAGATGATGAAATTTGCAAAATTTGCACATATCATATTCTCTTATTGTTTGTTATTTTGTGGGATGCACAATAATATCAGCGCATCATTGGTATCGGCCCATATTGGCTTTTAAATTAACTTTTGCACAACTAATTTGCACATTGAATGAATATTACATACATCAAAGCATTGTATTTCATATCTCCATCTGCTGGTGGGCCATCACAATAAAAGTATGCATACATAATATGATGTTAATGCCAATGCAGAAGAGATTTGATGATCACTAAAACTAGGTGAGGAAAAAGTAGATACAGCAATATCAGGATCGTTATCGGCCAAATGAGTTGTTATACATGGGTATGTCGGATATTGGCAAAAAATCCAATATCGTGCGTCCTTATTTTTTTCTTATTTTTTGTCAACAAAGCTGTTTATTTGTGTCAGTTTCTCATTAGCTCTTGTTCTTATGATCAATAAATAACAGGGATGTCAACAGTTAACAGTTAATCAGTTAACCACTGAGAATATATTTAACCAGTTACACATGTTGGTCTGTGGGTTATTTTGCTATTATTCAGTTTACCATACTGCACATTAGCCATGTCTGGTGGGAGCTAGCTAGCACAGCAACTCATTTAGTAATTACCATTACTGCTCGTAACGGCAACCCATCCCAACAGCATTACTGTGGAAACATTGTGTCCAGCCTCCAATCTCCCCCCAGGTCGTGGATCAGTTTTGAGCCACACATCCCTGTAGCATTTTTAACTAGAGATGCACAAAAATATCGGCACATCATCAGAATCAGCGAACATGCTTTTCCTTATTTTGCACAATGAATGAATATTACATACACTGAAAGATATTGCATTTTTTGTAGAGCATACATGCATAATGTGATGTTAATTCCACTTCAGAAGAAACTTGATGATCACTGAAATGTAAATGTCAAAGTGGATATATCGATATCGGTATCAGTTATCAGCCAAATGAGTTGTTTCATATCAGCATATCAGATATCAACAAAAAAAATAAATGGTTTTTTTTTTTTTTTTTAAACCTTTATTTAACCAGGGGAAAACAGTCACGCTGAGATAGGATATCTCTTTTTCAAGAGAGCCCTGGCCAAGAGGCAGCACAATTAGGCAGTGTACAAATAACAAGTAATAAATAGACAGTGGTAGACAAGACAATGTAAAAAATAATTACAAGAAGGAACTAAGTTTTTAAAAAAAAAATCATTTCTATACTACACAACACTTATGTTAAAAAAGAAAACATAAAATTAAAAATGATTTAAAAACAAGAATTTACAGACTGACATGATTTGTTTAGATAGAACTTAAATTCAGTAAGTGAAATAAAAGACTCCAACTTTAGCTCTTTTTGCAGTTCATTCCATGAAGTTGGAGCACTAAAACTAAAAGCAGTTTTACCAAATTCTGAATTAGTTTGTGGAACATCATACAGTATGTATCTGCTTGACCTAAGTAATCAGTTGTACTGGATGTTAAAAGCATAGATACGTATATATGGGGGGGACTTTATGAGCTATTGCTTTATAAACAAAGGTCAACCAGTGTTTATGTCTTCTTATGTAGAGTGAAGGCCAGCCAACCATTGAATACAGTAAGCAGTGATGTATACAGTACCTTGCATGATTTATAAATCTTAACGCTGAATGAAACACAGAATCTAGAGATTGTAGCAGTGTCTTTTTAGAATGTCTGTAAAACATGTAAACATAATGTAAAACAGGTAAGAAGGTAAATTCCACTAATCTTTTTCTAGCTTCCTGTGTAAAACAGGAACTGTTTCTATAGTAGAAACCTAACTTTAACTTTAGTTTAATGACTAATTGTTAAATATGCAATTTAAAGGACAGGTCTTCCTCCAGCATAAACCCCAGGTATTTGTAAGAAGAAACTAGTTCTATTGGTTTGCCCTGTAATGTGTTAATTTGAGGCAGGGAAGCTCCCGGCTTACGTGACCTGGAGAAAATCATGTATTTCATCTTTCTGTCATTGAGAACTAACTTCAGAGAATTAAGGTTGCGCTGAACAATTTCAAATGCTTCTTGTAGCTTAGAAATAGTCTCAACAGGTGACTTTGCAGAGCAATAGATTATGGTATCATCAGCGTACAGATGCATATTTGCATTCAAAATATTATTACTGAGGTTATTAATATATATCATGAACAGTAAGGGAAATATGCATCCCTATTGTCTGCTATATATTATCACTGTTAGCTCTGTTAGCACCATTAGCAGTGTCAGTACAGCCATTGGTGCTAACATAGTTGACACTGCTAAGGGGTTTTTGCAGCTCAAAAGGATGCCACTTCTTCACTGGGGCCACATGGGAGGAGACCAGAGGGTGGCTTCCATGTTTCTCTAGCAATGCCATCCTTGTGGCAGGAAGTTCGCCAGATGTGCTATAGTTCCAGCACTGCCTAAGCATCTTGCATGACAACAAACAATAATTATAGCCAGCCTGCCAGCCAAGCCAATACTTTATCAATGCATGTGATCAGCATGTAGAAAGCCATATTTCAATCTGCTCTGTCCGCAGTCTCTCATTCACCGCTATTGTGATTTACGATCACGGTCGACACAAGCACATCGCGCTCGCGGTGCTAACAGCAAACTGTTAAAGACAAACTAAAATGAAAGCTGTCTGTATGTAGGCTAACACTTTATCTTAAAATGTACCTGAGGCAGCCGACCTGCAGACAGTGAGTCTCCTAAGTAGAGGATAACACCAGTAACAGCGCCAGGTCACCATCGGTCTGGCATCTCTCCTCCCCTTTCAGCTCTTGCCAGCGTGTGAAAGCTGGGCCAGTATTAATCCTTGTTCGAGCTCTTGTTTTATCGCTCTCCCGTTTTCTTTTCTTTGTCTCCTCAGACAACACCTTCACCTTCTTCCTTTTCTTTGTTGCTTCAGCCATGGCATCTACGTCTAACTTCGTTCACCTCGGTTCGGCTACGCTACTCTAAAGAGAGGAGGGGGATATGACGTATGCCATAAAACAGCCAAATTTTGTAGTCCTTTTTGCGTCCAGGTTCCTACCTGAACCCCAAAACAACATAGTGCCAGTGCAAGTGAAACAGATGCTCTCAAGCAATGACGGAGGTGTCATCCAACCTACTGTGATTGATGTACCATCACAAGTATCTTGGATATATATTTCTAGGGCTCAAAAACAACATTGTGTTGCTTTAAAGCAACAAACTCCAAATATTGTGCAATGAAGAGTAGGGGGTTTGATCAAAGCAAAACATGACCATTTGAAAATAATTCATGGAGAGATGGACACTCCTTGCATAGTCATATGTCAAAACTATGTACCTGAGATTATAAGTACCTCTGTGGCTTTTTAAAAAGAAAATACTGATTGTTCTATTACATATTATATTGTTATAAAAGTCCAAAACAAAATAGTAATAGGATCATATCACCATAAATAAAATTATAAATGCATTTATCCCAAATGTAAAACAATTGGAGCACCAAAACAACAGAATAGACTGTACAATAAGCAAAAGAGTAATAATCAGTTTTAAATATGTCTTTCTGACACCTGCACATACATTGTCTGAAGTAGCTGAGGACGACTTACACACTGCATAATGTACCTGTTACAGTTAAATACTAAACTAAAAAAAACAAAAAAAAACAAGCAAAGCTCTTGCACTGGGGCTGGGCTGAGCAGATTCGGCAGAATGGCAACACAGTCAGCAAACTTATTTGATAATAGTTGGACTGACTAACATAATATCTTTGCTGTCTGATGATGGTGGCTAAGATGATAAATTTAGGTCAAATGAATACTTCCTGCTAATATGTCCTCATGTTGACAAGAAAAAACTGAAAGTGTATTTTTGATGACAGTATTTATCATGTCTAAACTAGTCCTCGTGGAGCCATCTGATCTCTGAGGGATTGGGGTTATTTTTGAGGAGCTTTCCTTGCAGCTTGCTATGAGCTGGGGATAAATACATCCACACTTTCTCTCCTCATCTCGGGCTGCTAATCCACCAGCAGCTCAGCCATTTAGCAGCAGCACAGGACCTCTCAACCTGAAGAGCAGCATGCTGCGAGGCAGTGGGGGAGGGTGTGTGTGTGTGTGTGTGTGTGTGTGTGTGTGTGTGTCTGTAATGGGGGGGTTTAATAGTTGAACAGCTGCTTGTGGAACAAGACTCCACACACACGTAGACTCACACACACCACCCCCATATGGCAAGGGGCCAGATGACAAAACCTCAGCCAGGGTCACAGTGGGTACTGACTGATCTGCTTTCAGGGGTCCACTCACCAAAGGATTAAGACCACACTGTTTATGTTTTTGTATGAGAGTGTTGTTTTAGTCTTTGTCTGTTTGCCATGGGGTGTAAAATAAAAAGAAAGAGGAATTTAAGTATTGTCAAAGGCCACAAATAATTAGAAATCCTGAATGAACAAAGGCAATAATAACAGTTATTTTACCACTATTAGGAGTGGATAATATGGATAAAATCCTTTATCATTATTATGTATGCTGTTCTATCAGAACATTGATATATAAATATGGTGATAACGTAAATATTCTGAAAAATTAGTAGAGAATTTATAAAATAACTCCAGAACTTGTATGTTTTGGCCAGTCCAGCAAATAAGACATATACATTGCACATGAATGCAAAAAATAATTTTAAGAATTCCAACATGCCATACAGCAGGTATGTTGATTGTCTTACCTGTTGATTGTGGTATCTGTCAGCACGTTTACATGCACAGTTAAGTGGAGCTGCACTTACAGCTCAACTAGGTCATTTAATTGGACTACTCTCCCAGTATATAAGCATGGATTTGGAATCAGTTTTATGACCAAAATATGTCCAACTCTGCTATGGTAGGTATTGATATGCCCCCTTTCAGCTTGTTAGTATTGGACCTTTTCTTGGTTGACCTTTTATGTCACAGAACAAACAACTGACAAGCAAGTTAGCTACGGTTAGCTAGCAGCACACTTTCACCATGGTGGACAACTTTACAGGTCTGTAAATTTCGTCTTTCCAAAAATGCATGTAGATTTTGCCATGTTGTTGCCGGCTTCTTCTTCTGTTACACATTTGATGCAGGTGGAAACTATGGAGCATGCACAGAGCACCTGGGCCAGTTTGGGTCCGGGGAGTAATTCCACTCCCAGTTGCATTATCTGGGTGTGTTAGTCTGACAGTACAATTTCAGTCAGACTAATATGTTTACATGTATTTTAAAAGTCAGGTTTTAGTCAGATTTAGTCAACGTTTTAAACATTTAATGTTAGGCCTATATTTTGATGAACAGTGTTCACCTGCTTGGGACGAGCTCCGGCAGTCGGGTGGGTTTTTAAAGGTTTTAATATTCTGAAAGAAGGGACTTTGTTTATTTGAAATCAGACCCAGAGTCTCGGACCCTGCCTTGTTACTTTTACATTTAGCTTTGCTAGCATGCCATCGTGCCTTTACAAGTTTCAGAATTGTATTTATTGGCTAAGTTTGGCAATAAGCGTTTCATATTCTGAATGCTGAGACTTTGTTTATTTGGAATCAAACAAAACCCCAAAATGAAAAATGAAAAAAAAAAAAAGACAAGATGTTTATCTGGCAGCAAGCTATCATTATATCCTACGGATTTTGATAGAGCACGCCACATTGAAAAGAGAATCCCAGTTTATTTCAGCTTGATCTTATTATGTGTAGTTTTGGTCATCATTGTTATCAGTTATGATAGTTACCAAAATAATAGCTAAGATCCCCAAAAACATTCTAAACTTTTTTGTTTTTAATTTTCACTTTTAACCTGACTGTCCATCTGTCTGTTGAGATAGCCACAGCTTTTTAAGCGCAAATTCTGGCAGACCAGTCAACCCTCTGCTACGATGGATAATCTTCGTGGAGCACAGCAGTCCCCTGATCCGACCTTTGATTTTATTTTGTTTCAACCCTGTCAAAATTCTTCTGGAATTTTATCCAGACAGGAATAAGAATTTAAGCAGTATGTTTTGGTTTTAGCACAAGCAACTTCTGATTTACAGATATGAAATGTGTGCACAGTGTCCCTGAATATAATGAAAGGTATTTTTCAACATCTGCTCTATCATTTATTGTAACACATTTTATACTCTTTTTTTTTTTTCAAACAACATATGGTGTTATTACTGAAAGGATTAGCACTATTAGCACTATTATGACACTTTTCCCATTTTTGTAAAAAAAAAAAAAAAAAAAATCTGTCTTTTGTGTGTAAGCAGAATCTTTGCCCACACATACACATGTAACAGAATACTGCAGGGATACACACTATGATCCCTGGTTTACCCAGTGTAAGACTCAGTGTCATCCATAGAGATATCAAACAAGCTCCTCAGATTAATAACAACCTGTCAGTGTGACCAGATCCTGGCTTTATGGGATGGAGGTAGAGCAGAGATGTTGCCTGTGGGCAGCAGTGCACTGGGATCGCTGCCATTACTTTGAAGTCGATCTTGCACAGAGATTAGTCCTGGACAAAGACCAGCGACCAACAGCGATGCGTCCCACCACTGCCTCAGTTGTGACAGGCAGATTTCTCCTGTGATTAATCACTCCCTGTTAGCTGCTTGAATGGCCTGACAGACAGGCCCTGTGTGTCTCTGTGCAGGATACTCTATATAGATTATATCTGTAATAATGAGAGCTACATGCACACATCATCCCACAGAGACAGCAGGCTGCTGCTCATATTTCTAGAGTCAAGTTGTTGCTGGACTGTATTTTGAAGCAATATACAAAACTGTTAAATGAAATCATTTTTATACCAGAGCTGGACAGGTGTGGGAATCACCAGAGGATCCAAGATATGATATTATCATGATACATAACTCAAGGTACAACATTATTGCGATTTTAAATATGTTGTGATATGCTGAGTATTGCAATAAAATATATTGTGATATATTGCAGTTTATTACCTTTTCTCAGCTGTAAATTATGTCCCCAAAGGAAAACTTTGTCAACATCTGTTTTATCTAATAAGATAAAGTTTTCAGTCCGTCCGTCCATCTCACTTCAGCCATTTTTTATTTTTATTTTTTGTAGCAGCAAAATGTATCTAGTGGACTGAAAAAATAATATTATTCTAGTGGGCTACCTTAATTTTACTTTGTATTTGTAATATTGTTGATTCATATAATAAAAAAAGATTCTTGGCACTGTGACGATACAATATTGCCACACAAAAATATCGTGATACTATGCTGTATCGATTTTTTCCCCCACCTCTAGAGCTGGAGCATATGCAGTATGCAGCATCACAGGAAACAAAAACCTTTTCACTGAAACGAAGCCTTAGGACATTGTTGTTCACCATTAGTGACACTTCACAATTAGAGTATGAGAGGAACTCCAATCCTATTGCCAGGCAGAACATAGAGATCATGAAATGCCGCAGAACCCTACAGCATGTTTTATTGCATATTTAAAACTGTCAACAGCTACATTATCTGAATGTGGCAACTACGGTAAGGTTAGTTTATATATATTTCTTGAGCCATGTACTGTCCATAATCGGTAACGTGATTGTGTTCTAAGTGCTGAAACAGATTGGTGGTATTACCTTTGGTCACTGAAACGTTTTTTCTGTAGTGTTTACATTTGATTTCTTTCTGTCCGGTGTCGTCTTCATGAAAGCCAAAATCTGTCCAAACAACAGACACTGCATTTCTCATTTGTACAAGCTGCTTGAGCTGCTTAGCTGGTTTGGTGTTTGAGTTCTTCTCCATGTTGTTTCCAGGTCGGACTGGACAGGACAGAGTCATGTGACCACACATTTTAAGGGGACAGTACATGAACACATACAGTGGGAAAAGTATTAACACAATTAAAAAAATAAAAAAATACTGACATGGGCAAGATTAAGTCAGTTAGAGGTTCTGAATGTCCATTTCAATTAATATTCGATTAACTGCCAAGCCCTATTATGTATCTTAAAATCTGTCAAGGAGAAAGAAAATAAATATAATCATAATGATACTAGGATCACTCACATTGAACAAAGTCCCTCCTGGAGTGTGTGGGGACATCTCACTTTAGTTGGTTTGGTGTGACTTGCATAAGGGCGGCCCCCTCGTAAATGTGTTGGTGTAGCCCAAGGCAGTGACACCTATAACAATTCTGCAAAACAGGGTTAGGATAAGAAAAAGAAAACATAAGATGGACCCAACTAGCCCTTGCAGTGGAACAGTCTCCATCGGGTCCATGTCATTGGTCCGACAGCCCATTAGTCCGACGGTCCACGGTGCTGAACGGCTCCCGGTGGGCGTATTTCTGCCTTGATGGTGCGCCGCGACCGGCTTGAGGCGGAGCAGGCTCACAGCTTATGTGTTTGTCACTTTCTTTTTCATTTTAACCCACACCATGATCTTTTCCTGACCCTAACCAAGTGGTTTTTGTGCCTAAACCTAACCAGACCTTAACCACAGGGCATCATGATGATTTCAGAACGGACTTCGGAACAATGGGATGTCGGACCAATGGGCTGTCGGACCAATGGGCAGTTCCCGTCTCCATCTGGGCACTATAATGCGATATCAGCCCAAAAATGAATGAACTTTCAGGAGTGTGACCAAAAATAATTCCAGCTTTACTTTCTTTCAGAAAACTCTGATTACATAGAGAAACCTTTGGTGTTGGTGCTGTCAAATGGAACGCTGAAGTCAGTCCTCGGCACCTTTCTGATCACCTACATAAAGCAAGCTTTAATTCGTAGTCTGTCATATCTCGAGCTCATGAGTCATAGCAGGAATTTGTGGCTCTATGAGCCCCTAATCTGACACAGTGACCATCTCAAAAGACAAAAAAATATCCTGTAGTCTGATCCCAGCACAAGGTCAGGATTCATTCACTGGGAACGATGAAAATTAACAGTAAATATCATGGCAAACCAAACCATTATTTTTTTAAGGTACATTATCATAGATTATTATAGTGGTAAAGGATAAGTTCTGACCTAATGGTGGCTCTAGAAGAAAGATGAAGGGTCATGGCAATCGCTAAACTTCATCCTCTTGGGACTATGAATATCTATACCAATTTCATGGCTGCTAATTGTGAATTTATCTGACAGATGGCCTGCTGTCAGTGGGGTTAAACACTCCTGAATTATTACATGCAAAAGATAAATAAAAAATTAAAGGTATACATTATACACTGAAAAATTCAGCAGTCAGTGTGGTCAGACAGGAACATCCATCTCGTCTGAATGACAAACTTGACTGGCCAGCTGCAGCTTCTATACCAGTGCAGTGCATCTGCTGATCAGATCAATAATCACATCCATCCAGCTGGAAGATTCGTTCATGTCACATTCAGACAGGGCTTCAGACTGCCCTGACTAACTTGTCATTTCAATTTAATCTTAATCTGAAATTCAAAGACACTGGCTACTGCACAATTATTCCCATGGTGACATATGCATGTTTTTTTTCTATTGCTGTTCTTTTTTTTTAGAGTTATGCTTCCGTATCTGCTCTCCATTAACGTGGCCAAACCCTCACAAGTAGCTGTCAAGATTGTGCAAGGTTGTCCTTTCCAGAAAACCATGCGCATTGACGACATGCACACTAAGATATTACATTCCATTTGGATATATTTACAATTAGGCCTTGTTCCAACCTTAACATTTCCAATTAAGACATGAGGGATATGATTATTAGTCAGGTTTTAGGAGCCGTATTTGGGTATGGTTACAGTGCATTCGGTATACACCTCTCAGCTGGGGATTTTATCACAGTTTGTGACACATAGCCTCTTGCCCATTTACAGTCAGCTGTGTGTGTTGTCATGGATGCATTGTATAAAAATCAACTTGCCAATGGTTTGCAAGACAAGTGTAGAGATGAATGCCCAAAAGAAAAGCCCACATTTCTGGAAGGAGAAAAACACCTACTTTTAAACATCATGACAGACGTGATTATCAACAGATATTTGGATATTTGCATATAATGTAGCACCGACTTTTTTAAGACGGTGGTTGAAGGAATGAAAGAGGGAGGCTGCAGTGCACAAGTCGGAAATGTTTTTTAAATAGTTTTTTTGATCCAAAGAAGCAAAATGGCACAAAGGGCTCCAGTTGTTCCACTTTTCCATTTTAAGCCGTGATAAACAACATGGTAGGGCACATTAATAGGAGTATGGACAGCTGCATATAAACAGGAATATTAGTAGAATATGTATTTTAATTAGCCATGTAACCAGCATAGTAGGAATAATCTCTTTTAAAGAATAAGGACAAAAGCTAGGATATTTTGTGCACGTAAACACAGTTGTTGGTCCTAGTTAAATGATCGTGGTCATTCATTCATTCATTTTCCATAACCACTTATCCTGTTAGGGGTCACGGGGGGGCTGGAGCCTATCCTTGCTGAGACTGGGTGAGAGGCGGGTTACACCCAGAACAGGTTGCCAGACTATCAAAGGGCTGACACATACAGACATAAAACCATCACACCCATGGGCAATTTAGAGTCTTGAATTAACTTAACCTGCATGTCTTTGGACTGTGGGAGGAACCCTGGAAAAAACTCACACTAATATGGGGAAAACATGCAAACTCCGCACAGAAGGGCTCCCCCATCCACGGGGTTGCTGTGAGGCAACAATACTAACCACTGTACCACTGTGCCACCAGGCCATGGTCAGTACACCTAAATTACAAAACAACCAAAACTTACAAAAAATCTTAATTCCACTTACCTCCATAGTATGGGGATTGAGGCAAAAAAATCTCAGAAACAAATATCAGCTTTGGACACACATCATCTAAACTATATGAGTGCCACTAAAAGGAAGAGAGACCATGTGTTGATTTTATATTTGGGTGAATATGTATGTGAAAGGATGATGCCAAGTCTCAGGATATTAATTCCGAGATGCAATCTTTTTCTGGGCCAATGGAATATCTGTAATGGCTTTTGATTAAATAAGTAACATCCAGCAGCAATGACCAGCTTGTTTCAGTGAATTAGCTCTGATAAACCATGGTGAACTACCTGTCTGACAACAGAGCTGGTCAATATAGCAGAGCATGAGCCATAGCAGCTTTACGATGTAGTGTCTTATGAAAACCCATTCAGATCCCCCTATTCAAATACATATAACTTTTCCAGGATGTTTATGATTACTGTCATCTGACTTCACCCAAGTGCACAGACTTATTTGATGGAATGCCTGTAAGCCAATCAAAGGGTTCCACATCATCTCAAGTGGACTGCAGTAGAGCCACGCCCCCTTTTTTAAAAGGAAGCACAAGGCAAGTTTAGTCTGTTAATCACACTGTAAAAGTACATAATTTGTGTTTAAACTACGTTTAAAGTAAACATGAGATGTTACATTACTTAGATATGTCAAACAATTATATTAAATATTTATAGCTTAAACTCAAAAGTGTCTGTGTGACTGTATGGTGCATTTTATTGATTATGTCCACAGAATATTAATCTCAGGAGGTTTTCAACATACTGTTTTCTGGGGATATTTCAGAAAGTATCGACATTTTGGGTCATGATGACGAATACAGTGCCAAATATATATGCAATGTGTTTTAAAGCATCACTGTATTCACTAATAGGAGTTAACCATTCGTGAATAATTCATAAAGTCATAGCTTTTGTTGAAAAATTGTCAGTAAAGACCATTTTTTGTCATTTTTCCGATTAGGTGATTTCTGCATTAAGATTCTGTGTCTATTAAAATGGACAAAACCCCCCAAAAACTTGCTAATTATCTATGAGTGCATTTGGAGTAGAAATGCACAATTACACTATTTTGTGTGTGTGTGTCTGTGTGTGTCTGTGTCTGTGTGTCTTTGGAATATAAATGGGTTCTGAATGGGTTAAAACTGTACATCCTGCCTTGACAAAAACACAAGCATCCACGTCAAGAAAGTTTTGGCCTTGGACGTAGGTATGTCTCTATGGGCAGTTTAAGTCTTTGTGTATTTGCGTCTTCACTGTGATCCTTATCCAGATTCCATATGTTACCCTGTGTTAATTATTAACATCAATGCAGTTTATTTACAGAAAAATTGCTTTCAGTTTTACCACCTTTCTATCATGCTGTGCAGTTTGCTACTTGTGTTTATGAGTGATGATAGTGGAAAGAACCTTGATGTGTGCTGTCAAAGTGACATCCATTAAATCACTGTTGACCCTTATGCTTACCTGTGTTTTAGCCAAAGCTTTTAGTAAGGTGCTATAGTCCAAGGAGTAGAGTCTTGATTGATTCCATTACTGAAGCAGTTAGTAGTGAGACTTTCAGAGAGCTGTTCTGGACACAATGCTGGAAGCTTGTGGAAGCTGTCAAAACAAGCAGCTTATTGATGTGAGAGAAAGGAAGCTTAATTAGCATTCAACTTGTCCATTGTCCAGGGATCATATTGGAGTATAAACATGTAAACATGCGAAACACAGGGAGATGCAAGAATGTTATCAAATATAAGCATTGAAAGAACTAAAAGGAAACTTCTGGATGTACTTACAGGTAAGACGTTTTATTTTGAAGTCTCATAATGTGGCTGATAACACAATCTAACTACCTCAGACTACCACTGGAAAACCACAAAGCCTCACAGTTTTTAAAACAACTCCTTGTTGAGCAATAAGTCTGTTGATATGAAAATGATGTGGTAGAGGAAGAAGAAACTGAAAGTGATAAATGGTTTGAATTGTGGCTGTATTTGGCATCAGCCCCTCCAGGATGTTGCGATCGCAACAATTAACACAAATTCAACCAGCCCCTGAGAATTCCGTGCAACCTTGCAAGTTTTTTCAATCACTGCAACTTTTCCATAAGTTTGATCAGTCTTCCTAGTTATCCTGCAACTCACCACACTTACTGTCTTATTTCTTGATGTGAGGATACAACTTGATGTGAAACACAAACGTCAAACATTTACCATCAAATAATTACTGCTGAAGACTGTGCAAGGCAATTTCTAGATGTTCTGCATGAAAGTGAGGGTAAACTGTTTTACACCATGTGCAGCATTGTGGTGCAACACAAACACTTTTCTTCTGCAAAACACACCCAGAGAATGGCTGAAACATGTGGAAAACAGACAAGACAAATCACAGCACGAGAGGCTGTTGCATCTGCATCCATTGCATGTGCTGAAATAATTAAGGTGAGTTAGATTTAACATGCACACTATGGTAATGTTAGTGTAGTATAAATCACAAAGTGATAGAGGCATGCTTGCCTCCCACAACTTGCTCCCACAATTTCATTGCAAAAAGAAAAGTCTGAGAACATGACAACATGCATTGCAATGTTTTATAAAAACTCATGAAATCAGGCATGTTAGGCCACAACAATCCCTCCCAAAAAAGCCTGCACAATCCTGGAGGGACTGAAATGTGAAAGAAGTGAGGGAAAAGCTCACACAGCATTAGATACTGCAGAGGTACAATCACACACCATCAAGACTCCACAGAATAGAGTTGTTGAATGACCATTTTTGTTGGAAATGTGAAACTGAATAGGAACTTTCTTACACTGTAGTATATGGGAATGTAGTTTGGTCAGACTACTTTGGATCAAAGTATTAGAAATTTTAAGTTGATTTGGGTCAGAAATCCCTTAACTTCAAAGTTATGTTTACTGTAGAACCGGTCCCAAACACCAAACATATCCAAGTGTGTATTCTTTTGTTATAACTATGAGGAAAGTAACGCTGTCTTGTTATCTTAAGACATAAGAGGGAAATACAGGCCCCAGAACTGAAAGAATGGGTTAGTTAGTGCAAAGGTGGAAACAGCATCTTATCAATAAATGCTTAGTAGAATAAGTGAAGATCAGGAGGAAGGGGATCTCCCCTGGGCTTGTTTTTAGGTTTATATTGAAATAGAAGATAGGTCTAACTATTTGATCCTTTAGTAGGACTCAAGATATATGTATGACATGTATGACATTTGTTTTTTTTTTCTTTTTCACTTTCCTATCAATTTATTCATTCATTAGTTTGTGTATTTTTACTGGATATATGTACAGGAGTCTGTCTCCTAAATATAACAAAGGTTCCATGTTTTCCAATACCCTGGAAAGAATAATATATGTATGCCATGTTCCAAGCCTTTCAAAAACTAATAAAAATAAATAAATTAGAAAACAAAAATCGAAAGAACTGTGCTTAAAGGTAAACTGAGTTTTTGTTTCAATTGTTACAATTCACAAGCATATGAATATGGAGTTAAAGTGGGAACAAATGTGTTCAGATATGGAGCATTTCAATATAATTTACATCTTCAATTAAAAACACTGCATTTAAAAATAGTTACCATACCCATATACAGTATATACCAACAGGCCCATTTAGTCTCTATGATTATAGCTGTAGCAAAATTATATAGCATTATAGCAAAATTAGAAAAATATAGCAATAATCTAGACGGAAGGAAAGTATTGGAATATTGAGCAGCACAGAAAAAGAAAAAAATATAGCAATGCGTATGACATGACTGCACTTCTGAATGAATTTTTATTGTATATTATAATTGAATTCTTATTTGTTTTTAGTAGGGATGGGCATGAGTACTCGAGTGCTCAATTTGGATGTCAGGAATTGTTCAACATATAAGGTAATCACTTTCTTTAAGAGTATTCACGTGTATAATAAATATAAATGAAGATTTAGTTTACACTTTTTGGACTGGATGCTAATGTGATGTAGCTGCTATCTGCAAATACCTGCACAGATCCATATAGCAAAAATGACAGATCTGCAGAGCTGCAGATAATGTTCAGTATTTTCAGTCAGACATCACTTGATCTAACACTATGGGCAGAATGGAAACCAGGCATAAGAGTAGTGTTTAGAAGTATTTCAGCAAAATAATAATAATGATAACCTCTATTTATATAGCACATTTCATACAAGAAATGCAGCACAAAATTCTTTACAATAAGAGCATTATTAGCACTGAGTGCTTCACATGAAAATAGACCTAATAAACATAAAACAGACAAACAAGGCAATTCAATATAAAAGGACATTTAAAAACAGTTTAAAAACAAGAAATAACTGATTCAACCCCATAAATCAAACAACAAACAAAGCACAAGATGAAATAAATCATTAAAAGTCGGAAAATCATAGAATTGTAAAACCAAAAATCATAAAATTTGGTAAGATACAACTTTTTAATAGGGAACTGCAGCAGCAGCATGAAGCGTAAAAAGAAAGTGTTTCAGGCCTGTATTAGGAAAGTCAGAGCTAGTTAAACGCTACAGTGAACAGATACGTTTTCAGCTTTCTTTTAAAAATATTCAGTGAGCTGGCTTGCCTGATATCTATAGGTAGTATGTTCCATAGCTTTGGGGCGTAATTGACAAAGGTTGCATCCCTGATCTTCTTCTGGCTGATACTGAGAGCCTCCAATAAACCAGCAGCAGATTACCGCAGTGTTCTTGGAGGAAAATAGTTTACCAAGGGAGTTAACAATGTAGCTTGGTCGTAGCCCTATGGGCTTTGTATACAAAATGAATGTGCAGTGCAAGCTGTATAAAGTTAAACTTACATATAAAAGCTAACCTTTGGGTGTTCATTTAGGACCCTATTTTCAAGTTTGTTTGTTTGTTTGTTTTTTGTTTTTTGGTGGGAGTCCTCAAGTACTGAATGATAATTTCAATGCAAGTACTCAAATATGGAAATGGAAATAGCCTAAAATGGGAATAATAAATGTCTATCCCTATTTTTTTTAGATGTTCAGTGTTACATATGTGGCGTATGCGTGTGGCATAAACATTTTGACCTGACAAATCGGGGATCAGAATATTGTCTGGCAAAAAAAAACGCTGGTTTGAAGTCAGTGTGCAGTTGTCACACTTTACTTGTTAAGGGTCACATTCTTTATTCTTTTCCACCTTTACCCCTCTTCTTTAATCTTACAGAAATCCAATAGTACAGAAACTGTGTGCATACATGAATGTGAGCCTGTGTGTGTGTGTGTGTGTGTGTGTGTGTGTGTGTGTGTGTGTGTGTGTGTGTGTGTGTGTGTGTGTCTCTACAATTCCCCTTCATTACCCCAGAAGCTGCTGCAGGGAGGAATCATCTCATCCTTCCCCTACATGGACGAGGACATTCAAAAGAGAGATGCCTCCAAGGGATATGTTTGAAATCCACTCAAACATACTGTGATACATTAGACGATAAACATGTGGCAACCATCTCTGTTCCCTCACCTTAGCACACAGGCTCTATGGGACACAGGCCCTGCCAAGGCATGGGGTGTTACTGCCCCCTCTTGGCTAAAGGAGGTACTGCAACACTTCCTGCAAAGGTGAGCAATTTGTTGATGAACAAACAGCATGATCACAAATTGCAGCTTCCCAGTATACCTGTGACACTTGGTATCTCTAATTACTCTGTTTATTAGTTTTCTTGCTCCAGCTCATCTGAAAGCTACATCAACAGCAGGACATGTCAAGGAAGGCAAAGCCCAATCACAAAACACCAGCTCCATTAAATGATTAACCAATGGAGCGACTGGACTCAGTAATGAGGGACACAGGTATATGCAGGAGGGGAATGTGGAGGGGGGGGTAATTGATCAGTGGTCCGCTCATTCTGAAGTAAACTCTGGATGTGTATTTACCAGCTCAGCCATGTTGGAGATGACATTTATTTATGGTGAATCTGTTGGAACAATGTCATTTAGATGTTCATAACAAGTATGGCTTGTTAAGGTTTATTATAGATTATAGATGTAGCTTTAGATGTGTGTTTGTCTTGTTGTATCATGGATGCCTTGGTAATTTTTTATACCCATCTGCCTTGAATTTTGATGCTTTACTTTTTGTGGGAAAACATATGAACAGTACAGAAGAACAGTCTGAATAGTGCGACAAAAAGCAATTCATTCAGGACCACTTTAGTCATAGAAAACTTATTTCCATTTTCAGTATTATATTTGGTGGTGTGGCTCTGTTTTGGGGCCTCTCTGACTTTCCTAGACCTGCACAGAAGCTTGAGGCGGAGAAAGTACACCTCTCTCTGCCCTTTCACGCATCTACCTGGAAAGCCTTAAGGCAATGAGAGCACGCTTCTCTGCCCTTCCACGCGCATAAGAGGAAAGCCTGAGGCAGAGAGAGCAAACCTTTCTGCTTTTCCACGCACAAATGAGGAGAACCAGGAAATGTACAGTTTACAGTGTACCACCCCTTGCACCAACCCTACTAGGACTTTCGCCCCCTTAACTTACACTGTTTTCCAGCGGCGTTTCTCTCTGATGCCATCTGGCGCCATTACAGAATAACAGCGACAGGCTACGTATGACGCCAACATGAAGGGACAGTTTTTTTTCGTCAGTGTCTGATGCCGAAAGTCATTGTCTAAGCGCTGGTATTTGATGACTTTGGAGTGAGGCCGAGTTGCAATGTAAACACACTGTGACATTGTAGCAGATAATATTATTGTATGTTTCACAACCACTGATGCTGTGTTAGCAACTGCCAGTTACAAGCAAACAAATATCATAAACGAATTAAAAAACTACACTTACCATTCTTAGTACATCTGCTTGTCACCAATTTTGGTCTACAACAGACTCCTCATCTGAGTCTGGGTCTGACTGCGCCTTGAAAATGTATGGGTGACTCTTTTCCTCTAACGTTAATGTGGCTAGCCATCTTAATGCGCACTGCTCTTTCAACTTAGTGTAAGCAGAGGTAGTTTTTTTTTGTACAAAAACAATGTTAAACAAAACAAATCATAGCAGAGTTTGTTGGGGTTTTTTGGAGAAACTTTATAATGTATCTAAAGGGAATTTTAAGTACATCTCTCTGTAAAATATGTCTATTAACTGCCAGCTGCCAAAGTACTGGACTTGATATCGAAAGTCATTGGGTCACATTTGGCCCGACGCAGGTTTCTTTTTGATGTTAATAAGCCTTTACATCGGAGAGAACAGGGTGAGTTGAGTTAGTGTGTAAAGACCCGAACATACTCGGGTGGAACGTACACGGAACGGGCTCCGCGCACCAGGGACTGTTCAGCATGTATTTTTCACATTGCGGGGATTTTTCACGGACATTTTTACAGGAAACTACAACGCGGAAGTGTGCTCGACTATGAAAGGCCAAATGACTGCGGACATTCCTCGCGGAGTCCGTTCCGCATACATACCGAGTATGTTCAGGCCTTAAGTTGAGCGACCTTGTGTTTCTAGGCAACCCAAAGATATTGGGAGGTTTTTGGGAGAATTACTCAGTTACTTGGATCTGTGATGGAAAACTCGTTCCACACACTGCATGCTGCTGCAGTGGTTTTGTGAAGACTCCGCACACACTGCGTCAAACAGCAAAAGTCAATAAATGACACACACCTGGTAAATATAGAAGGTCATGCAACCATTGATTGACTGGGGCCCAGGTCCACACAGAGCTTTAAAGCCTGTGGTCCTCCAGGTGCACACACTGATGCAGCAGCAAACACCTATAACACTGCAGTAAACCTGGGTGTCGGGCTTTAACAGTAAGTACTGGAACACCTCTGCAAGAAAGCAGGACCAACCTGGATGTCGATTGGCTGTGTTATACCTATAGGAACGACTGCACAAGAATATTCACAAGAAAATACGTAATTATCTGATCAGTAACTGTTGAATATAAATAACAAGTATAATCAAATACTGTAAGTACTGTAAGAATTAGAATTTTTTAGAATGAAAAAGCCAAATCATCAGGGGTGACATAACTTTAAAGCCACACAAAGAAGAAGAAGAAGAAGATGTTGGCCAATCAGCAGCCTGAATAAAGCTATTATCGGAAGACTAGCTGGAGCAGTAACCTCCACGCCTCTGGTCCTCAATAAAGTGAAGGCGTAACTGTATATGTAAACATGTAAAAAGTTCTGTTAGCAAAGTAGGAAACAGCAGTATTTTGGTCACATCTGCCATTGCCGAAATGTCGCTTTGTTTGTGATGCCTCACAAAGGAATCAATAGTGCACACTCTGATGTGACAAGCCTGAAACTTTGTTTTCCCTGTCTACGTGTAAACACTGAAAACAATTTCTGTAAATCTTCACCTCGGACAAAGTTTTACCAAAGGATTGTTTTCAGTGACCAAAGGCCATAAAACCTATAAAAAAGTTATGCTTAGAAATATTGTACATGTCGATTTCTTTTGGGAGCAGTACCAACAGTGCTGTGCACGTTTATACCTCAGAAGATTCCTCATGATTCCTCATGTTGGATGCTTTAATTCAGTGTGTTGTTTTGAACTGTTTGCCTTTATGTGGCTGATGTTTGGACTTGTTTCTTCAGACCCAGCAGTCTCAATTCATACATAAATTCATTCATTCATTCATCTTCTAACCGCTTCATCCTCTTGAGGGTCGCGGGGGGGCTGGAGCCTATCCCAGCTGACATCGGGCGAGAGGCAGGGTACACCCTGGACAGGTCGCCAGACTATCGCAGGGCTGACACATAGAGACAAACAACCATTCACGCTCACATTCACACCTACGGACAATTTAGAGTTATCAATTAACCTAGTCCCCAATCTGCATGTCTTTGGACTGTGGGAGGAAGCCGGAGTGCCCGGAGAGAACCCACGCTGACACGGGGAGAACATGCAAACTCCGCACAGAAGGGCTCCCACACCCGGGATCGAACCGGGAACCCTCTTGCTGTGAGGCGACAGTGCTAACCACCACACCACCGTGCCGCCCTCATAGATAAATGTGAGATTTTTTTCTGTACAATCTGTAACCTACTGATTTGCTGATAAAAGTATTTCATATATGCATATGAACTGGCTTCAGCAGTAGCTGCATTGTGTAGCATTGTTGTGCTTTGTGCTGTCTCTGCACGCCAGGGGCTGTAAATCCTCAGTTGCCATAAAATGAATGTGTCCCATTTGTGAGTTGCAGAGTGATGCGTTCCGTTCACCGTCAGGAGTGTCACACAGCATTCTGGGCCCTACGCATAAGCAGTTTCTGTGGGCCGCCCACCTTTCCTCTCTTGATGCATGTCTTTCTCATGCAACTTTTGATTTTTTTCACAAAGTCAGTTTGTTTTCTTTCCATTTCCTTTCTTTCTTTCTTTTTTTTCCCTTTGATTTCCCTTTCTTGGGGAAATGACGTGACAGCGTACATTGGTGCTTCAGCAGCATAAGCAGTCAATCACTAGCTGCGCTCTAGCTGCCTCTGTTGATGAATCCTGCTGCAAGAGCAGAAGAAACCATATTGAACCTTTAAGGGGTGACTGGAGCCTCAGTGAGCCTCCACAATTTGTTTGAATACAAAATTCTTTCGGCTGTTTTATTCACCCTTTTTAATTTTGTCAGTAATTACTTAGAAATTTAAAAAAAATCTACAAAAACCAGACATTAAATTCCTGATTTTTTTGAGGGACCCCATCCATTTCCATTTCCACTGTAAAAAGTCGTGGATTGTACGAATGGAACCATTCCCTACCATCCTCATTTTTGGTCCCCCCTCTGTTGGGGTACCTAACACACAGATCTGGTACTACAGGTGGAGCTACAACACTGCAGTCTGTTGATTTGTCAATAGCAGACGGTCAGACTACCTCAGGCTAGATTTGTAGCTTATGTAATCACTGTTCATGCCATTGCAAGTTTTACATATGTCAGTAAACTATAACTATAAAATGAAATGATGTTTTGCTGCCTCTTGCAGCTGCTGTAGACTGAAAAAAAAAAAAAAAATTCACTGGGCCGACTGCTGGCAACTTTTCAGGTGGAATGTTTACTTGCATGAGTTGATGTGAAACCATCAACACACCTTAAATTTCAATATGACAACTTTGATCATTCCATTAGTTTTTATTATTTCTCTTATATGACATACACTTTTAGTAATTTGTGGATCTTCAAGCATTTAGAAATATATATTAATTTCGTCACGTGATCATGTGAACTACATAAATTCTAATCCTCACTTGGAGAAAAAAAAAGCAGCACAGAGCATTGTTCCTGTGGGCTACAGCAGCACTAAACCCCTGCGCCTGCCTGAGAAGGACTAAATGCACAAAGTTGCTAGTTTTAGATATCCTGTTGAGAGAGAATCTCACTCTTGCCTGTTCTATTTTGTTTGTGTAACTGCATTCTGTCGACAATGAATGAGGTGCAGACTTCCATCTGTGTCAACAGTGATGAGGAAATACAGCGAGTGCTGGACCAAGCAGTGAGTGACAACAACCCCGCCCACATTTAACTGCTACTACTGTTTGTGGTGGAAACAGTACTCTTCCAAAGATAGGCCTACCTTACAGAAAGTGTTATGCTTATGATGCCACTGCTGTTCACCAAGAATTTGGGAATTTTCAATGAGTGCGGTCTTTTAGCCTGTTCATGCACAACACTTTATACCAAGTCAATAGGGTGAGTCAAAGCAAGTCAAACCTCAGGTCTTTCAAATCTGAGCTAACCCATGTGAGAAAGCAGTAACAGATGTGTATGTGTAGGGTTGGGAAGTAACCATAAATACTGAATCAGGCTGTATCTAGATCTAATTTCTATCTGAGAGTGTTTACAATTTTTTTTCCAAGAGTCTTTAAGAGATGAACATGAGCGAACAGCTTGCCAGACTTTGATTACACCATTGAAGTTGGGTCAGCATATCCTTATACCATGGTTTGTATGATATCTGACAAAGTAGCACCCCAAAAATGACATTACATACTTAATCTAAAGTTCCATACTTTATGTAAAGGTAATTGGGTTAGATTTAAGCAAATAAAATTATGTGATTTGGTTTAGGAAAAGAAACATGGTGATAATTAACCTTAAAATGACTCAAAGTGCACTTGATTTCTCGTGGTTTCCTCAGGAAAAGTTCTGTGCTTTGTGACCCATCCACCATCCCCACCTGCCTCATTAGGCGGACTTTCAGTCTTTACACTTAGCTCTCATCACCGCATTGGTCACATGATTGCAGTCTTCCTAAGACTGTGGATTATGTTTGGATAATGGTACATTACTTGTAGTAGGTATATTTACAAACTGTGCATGACAACAGCCTGCCTGGGTTAATACTGCCATAGATTTTGGACAGCATACTAGCACTCTTTAACCCTCTGACACTAGCATTGACCTGCAGTAGCAAATCAGATGTCTGAGCCTGGTAATGGACAGAATGCAAACCAAGAGGTTGCATCTCTGTGATTAGACAGTAAGAGAGCAATACAGAGAATGACAGATTCTGTGTGCTTTTGCAGAACAATGCTGACATGTAGTGGCAACTTCTCCTGCCACGCACCCACCTCTCACTCCTTTGAAGAGAAGTCAGGACTCTCTGTGGAACTGTTTGATTCACTGGGCCTCTCTCCAGCTCTTATTGATTTATTAATCACTCCACCAATGAACTAACAGATACTGACCTTTTCATAGTCCCTGAGCAGCCCCCCACCCCCACCCTCGCCCCCCCAAACCAGCTGAATCGATCATTTAATGGAACATCAAGGCCACACAGATTATTTGTCAGCGTTTTGTCATGCATGCTCCCACATACAGATAGGTCAATACATTGACCTTCCCTAAGAAGTGTGTAAACAACAACAGACAGAACTGAATGCCATTATTAACCTCTGTCATCGCATTTAAGAGCTATTTAGACTGTAGGCTAATGAGAACAGACTGGCTGGGAGGGTTGCTGCCCCATTACTGTGCTGTTGCTGTGGCTTCGTGAATATGGAAAACAGTCAGCCCCTGAGCAAACATGTAACACTGGGGAAATGTTTGTTTTTTGCTTGTTTTCTTTAGTTTGCCCATGAGATTTTGAACATGAAACGACATCAAAACATTGTCTGTATTCTTACCTCTCCATCTTTTACAACCATTGCTGCATGGATCGTACCCCAAAGCTGTGTATTAGGGCCACTGCTTTTTCTATTGTGTATGTTGCCACTTGGCTACATTGTTTAGATTACTATCTGAGAACTCTCTCCAAAGACAAAAAAGATATATCTTCACTTGCTTTTGAAATCACCAAGTCAGTTTTCTGCCATCTCTGTCAGATTGCCCAAGTTTTTTCATATTATTACTATATATCATCAAACAGAGTCAGATGTAGAAATTCTCATTCATGATTTTTTCCTCAGGATATTAGCCTAATGCCATTGTCTCAGAACCGTGTTTCTTTTATGATTAGTTTCAAATGACATAGGTCTTTCCCGGAGACCTCTTAAAGTTTCTCCCCTGGACACATTTTAAAGTAAATCCTTATACTAATACTTTGGTGGAAGTGACATAGCTACCTAATGTAGCTGCCCAGTCCCCTTTTACACTGCCTGTTCAAGACGGGAATATTGTGCCATTATGCCGCCTCTGTACAAAAGGTACGATAGGGGGACAGAGCTGTCTTGCCTTAAAGCCAGCAGCAACCTGGTGTCAATCCAAAGTCACTGAAAAATGCTGCTGTGGCACACTTCCAGCATCAGATACTGACGAAAAAAGCCGTCCTTTTATGTCTGCGTGATATGCCGCCGGTTGTTTAATGGTGTCTGGGACAACAAGACGGAAGTTTAGGTGGTGGGAGTCTAAGTAGAGTGGGTGGAAGGGGTGATGAATGGGTCAAACAACCACTAACTTTAACTGTCAACCAGGAGGCCACTGTTCCCATAAGACTGTAAAGCCAAACCCAGTTCTTTTTTCCTAAACCCAACCATGTACATGCGCTGGCAAAACGTAACCATATGCATTTGTTGGTGACGGGAAAAAAAGTCAATTTGCAGTGTTCTACCAATGTAGTACATTTATTTTGAAAGAGACTATATGCAAATTGTAGATTTCCTGTGAAAATGGAAGTGTATTTTGAAAACAGACAATGCATGTAACAGGCTGAAGATGACACGTGACAAGGTCAGAGTAATAAAGTGTTACCTGCAGCAGAGGAAGTAACAGCTCTGTCGTGGAAGAAAAGTCTTGAGAAGGTCTTCAGTTCATCAATATATATATCTATATATATATTTTTTTTTTTTTTTTTTTTTTTTTTAAAGTGAGCATTATGGTCTGCAGAGAATGATGACTGAATTTAAACATGCGTGACAAGGTCTGTGCCCAGATGGACAGCCATTCCCACCAATGATATTAATGCATCGGCACACAATGTATTTCCCTTTTTCACATGGTGGCCAATCACATGCACTCCCAACTGATGCAGCGGCTGTGTATAGGGGACAGCCAGCAGGATGGGACTATGGACAGGATGAGTGTGATGTTCTGACAATGTGTCATGCGTGCGACCCATCACAAGAGATTTAAAAAGCAGCTAAGAGCAGTTAGCAGCTAACTCAAAGAAGAACTGTGGCCTAAAATGTCCACAAATTGGGAAAACAGTGAAGTCCAGGGGCTCCTTACCCTCTGAGCAGAGATAAGATCAGCTGCCATATAACAGGGACAGTAAATGATTGTTATTGCCATGTTATGCCATCTTAATATATAATGACGAAAACTATGTCTGTGGGTGTGTCCGTCTGTGTGCTGTTCCATGTTTTTCTCCTCACTGACTTGGTCAATCCATGTGAAATTTGGCACAATGGTAGAGGCTAATGGGAGGACGTGAATGAAGGAATATTACATCAATCGGCCAAAGGGGGGCACTATAGCAACCGATTGACATTTCGAACTTCATGCCCCATATGCCGTAGAGACATGAAACTTTGCACAGAGATGCCTCTCCTCATGAGGAACAAATTTGCCCCAAAGACCCATAACTTCCGGTTTTATAGATTTTCTGCCATTTTGAATTTTTTGAAAAACACTTAACATCGATCTCTTCCTAGGAAGTTTGACCAATCTGCATGAAACTCGCTGAACATAATCTAGGGACCAATATCTTAAGTCCCTCTTGGCAAAAGTTGGAAAACTTACTAAAACTGAGCTTCTATAAGGCAATGAATATTGCGGAGGGCGTGGCTCATCACATAAAGGCGTATAACATCTCAAGGGTTTCACTGATCACCACGCAACTTTGTAGGCATATGACCACACATAATCTCAGGGGACCCCTCCATCATTAATCCGATCAAACAAAATGGGGGCGCTAGAGAGCTAATTTCTTGTTTAGGCCTAACCGCCATATCGATTTTTACTAAACTTGGTAGATATGTAGAACAGGACGCCTCAAGGTGACTGGAGAAATTTAACTCTAATTGGCAACTGGGTGGCGCTATAACAACAGAAAAAATGCTTAAAAATGGCTAAAACGCGACCGATCGCTGTGGCTCCCCCTGTGGCCGAATGTTGTGGTTTTTCTAATTTTTGGCATGATTAAGTCATGGCATGGTATGCTGTACATAATGACGGAAACTGTCAGTGTGTCATGTCAGTCAGTCATTCTGTCTGTCCCATGTTTTTCTACTAACTGACGTGGTCAATCTATGTGAAACTGCACATAGGCATTGAGGATTGGCATAGGTAGAAGGTGACAAAGCTACCAATGGGTATGGACTAATTGGTATTGTTTATAAAGTACTGCCAACTATGTTTTATGTCACACTTGAAGCCGAGGCTGTTGTATTTAACATGATGCCCATCACACCTCTTTTGTCTTTGTGATGCCAGCATGCCGTCTAAAATCACACTCTGGAGTGGCATGATGCCATCATTATTTGGCTGTGTGTAAAATACAAATGCAGTGTATAGAGGCAACTTGGTAGCGGCCCTATAGCACAATCTCTGAGAAAAAAATGACTTCAGACTTTAGGGGAGTGCCCAGACATTGCCCTCTTCAGCAGAAGAATATGAAAACACCTCTCTAGTGACAAACTAGTGACAATCACATTTTTGAGTGGAGGGGGACTGTAAAAATTATTAAGAAATTATTTGGCTTACGTATTATTCATGTTTAATGAATTTGCATTTCAAGTTATGTGTCAGTTAAACTTGTGCAACACCTTTATAGTTGGCCGAGAAAGTATAAATGTAACATCTGGCTCATATTACCCACTTAACATGACATAAACAGTCTAAAGTAAATCCTTGTCATGGAGGTAACCCAAGTGTGTCCTAAAAAAACAAAGTGGAAACAGGCCAGCTGGAGCTTACTGTAGAGCACAATGGCTACTGTGCAGGCTTGGAGGTTGCAGTATTGTCCCCTGATTACTGCAGGCATGAACTCAACTGGATGCACAAGAAAAAGAGAAGGGGGGCCTGGAAACAAAACAACAATGTGGCTACATCCTAGTCCAAGCATGCCAGGCTGGCCCTATCAGCCGGCCAGTGTGAGAGAGCATTGGCTTTCTCAATGGATGTCAGTCACTGCTCCACTAATGGTGGATGACATGGAACATAATGCACCAACTAGATCCTGGGCCGGCAGGAGTAATGGCTCATAAATTCAGCAGCCCTGGAGCAGGGATCTGTCAAAACCCAGCAGTGCATTGTGGGTTAATGTTTTTCATACACCTCCCCTCACCCAGCAGTCACTGCAGTGTGCCAATCAGCTTGTGTGTGTGTGTGTGTGTGTGTGTGTGTGTGTGTGTGTGTGTGTGTGAATGTGTGTGAATGTGTGTGAATGCATATACCACCCCTCCCCCTCTGTCTCACTGCTGCTGCCACTCTCCATGCAGCCAGCCATACTAAAACCATGTTATTTTTAATTAATCACGCCAATACCATAGAGCAGCTTTGGTCAGGGTCCAGTCATGTAGCTTGAGCTCCAATCAATGGCGCAGAGTCGAGAGCTCAGGGAGTGTCAATATTTTCCATAGTGCAAAAAATAGAAGTCCTGGAGGCTCAGGCTGCCCCAAATAAAGTGCCCTGAGGATGCAGGCGGCCCAAAAAGCCCCTCACTGCGGCCTGCATCTCTGCCATGCTACTCTACTCTTTTGTTCCTGCTACTTGGGTGTAGAGGAGAGGGGCTGTGACCCACAGAGCCGGGTTAGGTCTGCCTGTGGCATGCCATTCAGCATGTACCCATGGCACATTTCATTTGACACAAAGAACACAACAGAAGTCACATTAAAACACACGATTATGTGGGATAAAATAACATTTAAACAAATGCGAAATTCTCAGTCAATAGTTAACATTTACAATACAACCATGACTAAGCTTAATGAACTACAGTCTTAACCTCGTAAATCCAGCCGCACCAATCTCTGAGCCCGGCATAAAAAAAATAAAATAAATAAATGTAGTGTTGAAGTGCAATGTTTCAACTCACAGAACTGAATTTTAAGATTTAGTTTCCAATGTTTCTAAAGATGCCAAATACCGTGTAGGCCTACTGGAAAAATAGTGTAACGCAAACCGATACAACATTTTAAACAGCTAAATGATTTCCTGTTTGACAACAATATGTTTGACATTCCAGTCCAGTTTAAGGATCCAGCACAGCACTGAAACAGCCCTAGTCAAGTTGTGAATGATCTCAGAATGCACACTGATGAGAAAAAGCTTTTAGTGCTAGTCCTGTTAGATCTGAGCGCTGCATTTGATACAGTAAATCATAATATTTTGCTGGACAAACTTGAATACTGGGTTGGTCTCTCTGGGATACTTCCTAAATGGTTTGGGTCCTATTTAACTGGCCGGCAATTCTATGTGGCCATGGATGATCACTCCTCCGCTAAACTTAACCTTACATTAGGTGTCTCGCAGGGCTCTATTTTAGGCCAAATTCTCTTCAGTCTGTATATACTACTACTCTTCAATATCATTAGAAATCCCATTATCAATTTCCATAACCTGACTGCATGTATGTCTGACATAAGATAACATCCTTTTTTTTTTTCTCTTTTTTTTTTAAGCCAGACTCAATATCACAAATCACAATTTGCCTGAGAGGGCTTTACAGCATACAACATCCCTCTGCCCTTAGGACCCTCACAGCGGATAAGGAAAAACTCCCCAAAAAACCCTGTAATTGAACTAAAACAGTAATTTTACCTCGCTGAAAACAGGAGTTGCTGGTCTACCACTGTCTCGTTTGGTAGTTTGTTTTTTGTTAGTGTGACTTTGATCAATCTGAAACTAATCCTTTAAACACCAAAGTCACACAATAATACAAACAAACTACCAGTGTTGGGGAGGTTACTTTTGAATTGTAATAGTTAACAGATTTCTAGTTACCTTGTTAAAAATTAAATAAGTAATTTAATTATTTTAATCACTTTATCAAAGTAATAACTTATTTTATTTGATTACGTTTTGATAACTTTTCTCAAATGTTTTAAACTGGGTAATAAAGCTGAGAAATGTCTGGAAACAGGCTATAAAAAAGAAGCAAAGCTACAGAGTGAATGTTATATTCAATACAAAATTTTAACCAAAAAGAATATTGATGTAACACCCTTACAATCGCCAACATTTTATAAGTAGCCTAACTGTAATTAAGTTATATATTTGTCTTGGTAACTGTAACTTATTACAATTACATTTATTTTGTAATTAAAATATGTGTTACTAGTTACTCCCCAACACTGCAAAAAACAATCAAGGAAGCATGAAGGCCCTGCGAGAAAAACAAAGTTTTGTTCACAAATGCAAGATAACACATGGTCAGTAATGATTTACAAATTGTCATTTAAGAGGTAAAGTATTCCTTTAAAGTAGTTGATTTCCCCCATCTGCAACATTATGTGGCTTGCACATTAATCATTCAGTAATTCAATAAACAGAATGTCGATATTGGACTATTCTGTAAGAAGACATTGCTCTCTACAGCCTTTTTTTTTATTCTTTTATTTTGCAAGATCTGCATATGTCAAATACATTGTTGTTATGATTTGCTGCTACAACACATGTTAAAATTTGGGAAAAATTAATGGTTATAGTTAATAACAAGGCAAATATTAATTGCAGGTCTGTGTAAGGATGCAAACTCCAGTCTTCTGCATGTGAGGCACTTCACACTCCTCCACACCCCAACACCTTGCCAGATAAAAAACACATTACTTTCTGTATTGCTATTGAACAGGAGTGTCCACATAATTTTAGCCATATAATGTATATGTTGGTGTTCATCAATGCTCAATGTGTTTTAGATGCATTCATTAAAAAATTAATAAAATGGTCCACAACACATCAAGAATATTTCCATTTAATATAATGGTGCATGCAGCCAGAAGGACATGGAGTTCTGGGCTGGGCTATTTTACTCAGTGTTATTAAAAGTTTTGTAATGTAAAAAAAAAAATTTTTTACATTTTTATATGGAAGAATAATTTAATTTACATTGTGAATTAATCATTTCAAAAATATGTCAGGTCCAAAATGAATGTTCTGTTTACCTGCTGTGTAGGGTGTCTGATGTTTGGTTACTGCCTCTAACAAGGCTTGGCAGCCACTAGTATGAGGACGTTGGTATCATGTGGAATCTCGGTGCCGTTAGCGTTCAAGAGTCTTCGTAGTTGCCAGTTTAGGAGGTGGGCAAATGGTCAGTTCAACATTTGCCCAGTTAGCATGAGCTAGCAAAGCAGCAGCGCCTTATGCCCTCTATACACTGTGCGATTTTAGCAATCTTATAAGACTATTGCATGACACACTGTGAGACATGGATCTAATAAACTTTGGTATGACGTCAAGTTTGATGTGTGCAGATTGTACGATGGCCGTCTACTACTGAATCACAGGTTACGACGTACCTCAATATGCAACGTCATCAGCGTGCACCGCATCAGCGCACGTCATCCATCTGCGCCACCATAGGTAGCTTGCTCACCTGGAAGATGCAGTTCCTCCGCAATTTCCTTCCATGCAGCGTCTTTTTTCTCACTGTCATGATAGCAGCTGGAAAAAACATCAAATAAACAAGGCTTCTGCTGCCACAGCTCCACCAAACTTTACCTCTTTCTGGGAGTTTTTTTGTTCGTTTTACCTCCATGGCAAGCAATCATTTGTTTGGGTTTAGCGCCGGTGTCCCGGTGACCATTGCGTCATTTCGTGCTGCTTTTCTATTGGTTGATTAGAAGACGTAGGTCGTAGCAGCTGTCACACTGTGAGATAATCATCCTAAATTTCTGACACCGTCAGAATTTTATCTCAGGTTATCTTTGGTCGCAAGATGTTGACAACGGCCGTCCTTGAACCTGTCTCACAGTGCGACGTAAGACCACCGTTTTAGAGCCACGACCAAAGATATCGCCTCGTTGCTCCCACGATGGTCATCTTTCGTCTGGGACAGCCCAAAATCACACAGTGTATACTGGTCATTACACAGAGCCATTAAACAGACCAAAAAAAAAAAAAAAAAATCACCTCAACACAAAAAGGCTCTACTCTGTTATGATAAGCCATTAAAGGGAAATTTCGGTTTATTTCAACCCATCTCCTATCGTCCTAAATTTGTTTCAAGTGACTTTTCAAGTGACTAGTGACATAGAAATAATAGTTAGCATGTTAGCCGTTAGCCTAGATACAGCTGGGACATATAAACGTGTTGTCTTACCTTGCCGGTGTGGTGCCATGTTTGTTGTTTACCATTTAGCTAAGGCTGCAACCGGTCCCATTCCTTGCAACAGAGGTATTCCTCCTCTGTGGGCATTGGGGTACAGCATTCACAGGTAACGTTACACCACCAATCTCCAGAGCTAAAGCCTTCCAGCAGCCATTCCTCCTCTGTCGTCCTTTACCTATTGTGCCTCTCTCTCTCTCCTCCTCCATTTTTTAATTTCACGAAGCTCTTCGTCAGTGTATTCTGGCTCAAATAAATAAGGGCGGCCATCAAACTCTGCAAAATCAAATTCCTCCTCCACAAAGTCGAAGTCTGGCAAAAAGTCAGCCATTATTCTATAAATCTTTCATAAAATAAATGAATGAACTTTTCGGGCTACTGTCTGGTTCTGCCTTCCAGCTGTTGCTGCTTGTTCTCGCGAGGTTTCAGGCACGGTATGAGATCACTGCTTGTTCTCGCGATATTTCGGCCGCACTTTAGGAAGCAGAGGTAAATGGTAAACACACCGTAAGGTAAGACAACAACTCTGAAGACCACCTAAATGTGGAATGTTAGTATGTAGGCTTTCCACATCGAGAGTCGATGGCCGCCCTTATTCATTTGAGCCAGGATACACCGACGAAGAGCTTTGTGAAATTGAAGAACGGAGGAGGAGAGAGAGGCACAACAGGTAGAGGATGACAGAGGAGGAATGGCTGCTGCAAGGCTTTAGCTCTGGAGATTGGTGGTGTAACGTTACCTGTGAATGCTGTACCCCAATGCCCACAGAAGAGGAATACCTCTGTTGCAAGGAATGGGACCGGTTGCAGCCTTAGCTAAATGGTAAACAACAAACATGGCACCACACCGGTAAGGTAAGACACACGTTTACATGTCGTTTTCTATATGTTCTCTGACATTTATCCTAATGATATGAGGCGGTCTTTGTAGAGAAAAAGCTTGTTTGGTGGACTAACTTTGCACTTGAAGGCATGCCCATTCACTTACGTTTTAACAGGTCTGACGCTACGGCTGTATCTAGGCTAACGGTTAACATGCTAACTATTATTTCTATGTCACTAGTCACTTGAAACAAATTTAGGACAATAGGAGACAGGTTAAAATAAACCGAAATTTCCCTTTAAGCCCAGTTCAGACCAAAGATTCACAACGAGAAAAGTTGATACAGGCAGCTACTTAATGCGCCGTTCTTTAAAGTTCTAAAAACCAGTTCACACCAATGCAACTGGATGAGACAGTGTATCATTTCTGTGCAACAACTCTCTGTACTTCTGTTCTAATTTGCAGCTTTTCAGGCTTATTTTAGGCTTACTATAATTTGTAGCTTCTTAGAATATGAATAAGGATAGTGATAGTGAGATACTGGCTACAGTTATAATTGTAGTAGTAATGAAATGGCAAAAAAAACAAACAGAACATGCATCAGATGGACTGCATTCATCATAAATACACCACAATAATATAAATAACTGGTGCCAAATAATTAGTCAATGAGAATATGTGTGCGTTTGGAGATATATGCACATACAACAAGCCCTGTGGGGACAGAGCACCTGCCGCAACAAGCAAATACACTGTCTGTGGTCATTTTGACTTCACAAGCAGACTTCACTACAGAACGCTTGGCTTTTGAAAAGGGTGATGTGCTTTACGTTCTAAAACCAGCCACAGGCGATTTGACAGGCTGAGTTGCAGGTGACACCATCCGCCAGCTTGTGTCGAGCTCAGAGCCCAGTTCACAACAACTTTTCTCTTCTTTTACTGCCAAAAACAAGTAAAAACAAAGAGATCATTCATTTTATTACTATATTTGAAAATATATATATATATTCTTAATGATGATGGTTTAATAATTTTATATTCATTTTTACCTATTTTTGGGGCCCCTGTCAGTCAGGGGCCCTTGGAATCGTCCTAACTTTTCTCCTCAATACGGTGCCACTGATTGTGGCCTTTAGATATAAAACAGTATTTTCTTTCCTTGCCGACAATTTAAATAAGTGGCCTTTCTCCACACTCGACCATGGAAGATACAGGTTGTAGAACAAACTGGCAACCACTTGTGCATCCAGCAGCAGCAGTGTGGTGATTTTAAGGGGGGAGTGCAACTCCTTCATCAACTAGCTTCAGCGTGCAGTTGGAACCAAGCTGATTCAGAATGTGTATGTGATGCTATCTGTGTCATTTTTTTTTAACTTTAAAACATGTTAGCAGAAATCTAAGAAAAAAATGGTCATTAAGTTAAATGGAAAGAATATGCTTATACTTTCCATTTAACTTAATGAACCTCTTTTCCTATTAAGCATCACCTGCAGTCCAGCCACACAGTGATTTGCAATAACATTGGCTGTTCCACATCAGTCACTTCTACTTGCACTGAGCATAAATTGCCATTTTAGAGTGTGTTTGGTCATTGGCATAAGCTGCCATTGCTATTCAATTCTTATTCCATCCATTTGCTTGCTGTCAGTCCAGTTCTCGAAATGCCTGTAATCACTGACGCTTAGCGCTTCAAGGACCTACAGATGCAAATGCCTCAAATGGGTCGTGGGCCATCCCAAGTGTGAAAAGCTTTGCCATTATATAAAGCTAATGGGGCAGATGTGGGCAGTGAAAATGATACAGTGGCTCTGGTAATGCAGTTCAATTCCTGAATATCAATTAGGGAACTATGTCGCCACGAGCCGATGAAAAGAATCCAGCCATTGATGTTGTGACTGGTGGCTTGTGATTTATTCATTCATTTGTCTTACTGGCTTCACTTGCTGTAGACACAGCTGTGACAGCAGAGGGAGGGACATATCCAGATAAAGTTTACACCAGTGTGTCAAAAATGTTTGCAACTCGGTACTCCTCCCACTAAAACACAGCACCATTATAGTTACCTGTTGAAATGTCTAAAAATGTCTAAAAATACAACTTTGTGCTTTGTAGGGAGTAGGTTGGGGTGGACTGATGGGGCAACATTACATGTGACCTCATACTACAGCACTGTAAATAAAGCTCTTCCCCAGTCTTTTACACACATTTCTACTTTTAGGCTTTCTGTCAGCTGTACTTCGCTCAGTGTATTGGTAGCAGCCAAACAAAGACATCTGTTTTTTTTTTCTTTTTTCAGTGTGGCCTTTCCTGTTGAGCTATTGACCAATAGTCTGAGCAGCTGACCCAGATTGATTTTAGCTCAGTTTTCTTCTGAAACAGGGGCACTGCTGGCCACTGTGGGACCAGAAGGCCCAAACATGCCGATCAATGCTCGTCCAAGCCGAAGAGGTCAAGAAAAACAAGATGTCAGACTGCCTGAGCCCCAGGACTGACCAAATACCAGCCAACACACATTCCACTTGGGAGGAATGTCTTAATACTCTGGCTGTCCTGATAACAATCTGCTGACCCTAACACCTAAAGGCACTGCAGCTTCATTTATAAAGCACATTTCAAACAGTTGCAATTTAAGAGGCTTTACATAGGCAAGGAAAAGCATTAGAGTGATTTTTAAAAACAAGAAGCAATAAAAACCAGGATAAAATCAACTAAGATTTCTCTGATCGAACAAACAATGTTGAAGCACAGTTGGATGGAACTTGTCCCTCCCCTTATTTGCGTAATGAATTAGCAAGGCATAATGAATTGCATTACGAAATGTATAAGGAAATGTATAAAGACAATAATACAGAAATAAATATGTTTGGGGGAATAGATGCGGGAACAAAATGTTAATAATAAGTTAAATGAGTTTGAGTGACTTCTTTCTTTATTTTTTTTATTTTGGCAGCTTCTGCTCTCCATAATAGCTGTCTGACGGTCTTTTTGGGAAGACAAAAGACTATTTCAATAGTCCACCCTACTTCTTTAAATCTTGTCCGGATACAATTGCTATTTGCTATTTATCCAAGATTATAAAATGCTGATTTCTTGATGAGCTGCTGAAGCGCAGATCTGAGTTTATTAAATCTCAAAGATTTCTAACTCAGGTATTTGTCTTTATAGCTCAGGAATCAGGCTAAACAACTTCTTTCCTTTTGTTGTCAAATACAATTATTTCTTTGTCGTCTTTATTTAATTGAAAGGAAATAAATTGCATCCAGTTGTTTATTTGCTCCAAGCATTGACAGAGTGAGTTTAAGGATCTATAGTCATTAAGTGAAAGAGCTAGGTAAATCTGAGTGTCGTCAGTATCAGCAGTCAGACGAATAGTATTAAACCCCTTTGCCAGTGCAGCCTCAGTGCTATTATGTGGTTTGGATGTGAAAGCCAGATTAAAATCTGTCTTAAAGGCCATGTACACTTAAAACATTCTTGAATTAAATCAAAACCTCTTTATGAATATTTTTCATATCTCTGCATCAGCCATAGCCATGGCTGGAGGCAATTTGTTTTAGGGTTGTTCATGTACGTATGCATATGTCCCATCTGCATGAACACAATATCTCAAGAATGCCTTAAGGGAATTTCTTCAACTGGACACAACAATGAACTGATTAGATATTGGTGGTCAAAGGTCAAGGTCATTGTGACCTTACATCCATCTCATTCTTGTGAACATATTTCAAAAGGACCTTGAGAGCCTTAGAAAACAACAAAACAGCAGCCGCACACTTAAACACTGTGCATATATCAGTTTAATGCAAGCTTTTGCTCATTGTGACCTTCTTCAGACCTTGAGAGAAATTCTTCAAATTTGGCACAATGTCCAGTTTAAATCAAGGATGGACTGATTAGATTTTGGTAGTCAAAGGTCAAGGTCACTGTGACCTCGTCCATGGCATTCTCGTGAATGTGATATCTGAAAAACAACTGGCAGAATTTTTTTTCAAATTTGGCACAAACATCTATTTGGAATCAAGGATGACCTGATTAGTCTTTGGTCCTCAAAGGTCACTGCAACCTTGCGTCCATCCTCTTCTTGTGAACGCAATATCTCAAGAATGCCTTGAGGGAATTTCTTCAAATTTGGCACAAACGTCCACTTGGGCTCAAAAATGAACTGATTAGAATTTGGTTGTTGAGTGAGAAAGGTCACTGTGACCTCACAAGACATGTTTTTGGCCATGACTAAAGAATTCATATACTAATTATAGCTGCTGCGCAGCAATGGGTCGGGTCCGGGCATTTTTAGGCAATTCTGAGCAACAAGCAGAAGAATTGGAAGACATTTAGGAATTTAGCAACACAATCTGCCTTTTGCATCAGCTGAGGCTTGAACTCGCAACCTCTGAGAGTAAGAATCAATTTTTATCTCACTGAGCTAATTAGTCAGTGACAAGTCATGTGTACTGTAGCTTCATAAATTGACTAAGCCAGACGTGCAGGTTTAGCAACCGTCCATGCATGGAAAAGCAGATTTCAAACCACTGTGAAAAATTCAGTTATCGAAACAAAAATCTGAAAATACACATATTGCATCTAGACAGCATGGAGATGTTGGTAATTTATTTTAACAATGATTGATTTGCTTCATAAGTGAAAAACTGATGTTTAACTAGTTGAGCTATGTGCAAAGAGAGAAGCCTCAGATGGTTTCACACTAAAGTGTTGACACTGGATCTTTGTGCAAACTTTGGTTTATTTTTCAAGCATGAGAAGGCAGATTTTCTAGCAGAAAAAAGACTTGAAGATGCTGCACAGTGATCAGTCACGCTCAGGCAATTTTAAGCAATAAGCTGGAGCACAAGAAGATGTTTACATTACAATGTGGATTCTGCACAAGTTGAGGCTCAAATCCACAACCTCTGGAACCAAAGACAGTCATCTACCACTCTGAGCTAATTGGCAAGCAGCAACTCAACAGTGGTTTCACAAATTGAGTAAGCCATTCACTGTTGTGTAGGAAAGCAGCCATCCGTGCATGGAAAGGCAGAATCGAAACCACTGTAAAAAAA
>NC_065513.1:5804707-5815710 GCF_006386435.1 Epinephelus moara
TTATGAGTTAAACAAGTTTTGAACTTTAGACGCTTGCTGTAGCGCCACCATCAAGACTATTGGCTTGAGTTTACAGCTGAGGATATCTGGCATGAGACTGGACCTTTGTGCAAAGTTTGGTGAGTTTTCACCCATGGGAAGTATGATTTCCTTGGAAGAAGAAGAAAAAGAAAGAAAGAAGAAGAAGAAGAATACCTAGGATTACAGTAGTGTCCTGGCAGCTTAGCTGCCCGGACCCTAACTATGACAAAATTTCACACAAATGTCTAAAATGATGAAGTGATGAAATTTTACATCCAGAAGGTCAAAGGTTTTCTTCACCGTGGCATCGTAATATTTTGTAAAAACACTTTTTTGGCCATTGCTCAACATCATATGTCAGGAAAAGAAGGGGAGACATTTGGTCACATACTTAATTGGCACCCATGTTTTCACAGACATGGATGTAAACTGTAACTGCAACTTGTCGGGTACGGGGAGGCATATAACTGCAAGCGGTAATTCTAGTTACCAATAAAGGGAAGATAAGGGATGGGTCAGTTATTGTTAAATATTGGAGGTTCCCGGTTGCCTTTTCTTAGAAGAGGGTTAACAACTGCAGATGTCAGTGATTTTGGAAGAATGCCTGATAGGAGTGATCCATTTATAATTTCAGCACATCCATTTTCAAGCAACTGAAAACATTTTTGAAAAAGCTGGTTGGCAGGGTGTCAAAACAACAGGTGGGTGAATTAAAATGCATCACTGCATCCTCCAGAGTTTTAGTACTGATAGCAATGAATGCTGACAGACGAGCCAAATTGATTCAATGTGGTTGCAGAATTGGTCTGGTCCTATTTTTTGACATGGTGGAATTTATGGTCATGGACACATCAAAGAAACACAGAAATTGTCAGAATTATCAACACCCTTGCTAATAACTAGATCCAGCATGTGTCCAAATCTGTTCAGATAACCAGGTGAACTTGGAGGTCTATACTGTTAACAGCAGGGTTTTGGTGTGTCTTTCAGCACAGTGCAAACATATTCAAAGGAGGCAAAATCACATGATAACTGCTTGTACTGAGTCTTCAAATGTAGCAGCAACACTACCACCTTCCTTTCAGGTCGAGAAACATTCATAACATTCACTTTTTCTTTAAAAAAAAAAGAAGAAAATCACCTTCTTGGGATGTCACACCGCTCACTCACTCACTTGCTTTTGATGTAAAGTTTTTGCAACTACTCTCTACTGTCACTCTTGAACTTACAGTACGTGTTTATGTTTAATAATTGTCTGTTTTCCAACTGGCAGAGATAGACAATGCTGCTGGCTTTGAGGGAAAATTAAATTTGAAGGGATATTTTTCTCTCCTCTGTAAACAGCTGGCAGCATCCAACACTTGCACAAGTAATGGGCATCTAATTGGCAAAAGCCATCTTTACTTCAGCAAATTTAAAACAAGCAGCCCCTGGAACAAACAGCTGGTGGTGGAACCTTCTGGCAACATAACGTGGATGTTCGAGGATGTGGCTGTACTTGAACAAGCTTTCCTCAAATCAACAGTGCCAGAGGATTTCCTGTGTGTTGCCTTCAGGTGCATTTGATAGATAACTTAACCCGGACTGCACTTATTTATTATCACATCTCTTGTGCTTGAATTGAACTGTGTTGCATTACATTTCACCTCATAGGCAGCAGGTAAGGCTATGGTGAAGGCTTACATTTGACTAACTATCTTAATGAAGCGAACCATAAGTTCAATCAGGAAGACTTTCTCTATGCTCACCCTTTCACATTTCTTTCCATCCCACTCTCACTAATCCCTCTAATCAGCTGACTATGGGTGTTCACTCCTCTAGTTATCCAATCAAACTTTGCCACAATCTGTCTCAGCCAATCAGGATGCCACTGCAAGATTTTACATCTGCTTTATTTTCTGCTGCTTTCAGGCATCATTTTAGGCAGAATCTTTGTGCCCTCACATGTAAGCTATATGAAACTAGCTAACGTTAGCCCAGTAGAGATTTGCTGCTACTAGTATCAATGTACTTCACGCATAGCGTATTTGTTTTATTTTCGACCACTGGACAAAAACTAGCTAGATAACATTAGCTAGTTTCATAAGGCTTACATGACAACATAAGGAACATATGCTACGCAAGTTAGAAAACAAACTTACCAAGTGCTGTGGTGGTTCTATGGTAGATACTGACGCTGTCGCCAACGATGCACTGCTGGAATTTTGAATTGCAGCCAAAACGGCCCTTCCAATGTTTTCAGCTAAATCGCCGGAGATGTTGGCATGTTGGCAAGCAAGGATGGGACACTAAAAACTCAAAGTACACACCAAATAGAATTTCCCCAAACATGGTTTCTGTCATATTAGGTAGTTCTTATCATGCTGATGTATGCTCAAGTGTTCATTTTCTCAGGTTAGTTTGGTTTTAATTCGTTATTTGATGCTATAAACACAGTCTGACCATGCTGGCTTTTATTTTGGTACTTCCAGCAACCGGCAGTGTGCATTTGCATATTAGCTAAATATTTAATTTCACCAAGCACATTTAGATTTAACATTTAGATTTAGATTTAACATTTAGATTCAACATTTAAATTTAACATTTAGGTTTAACATTATATATTTAGATTTAGATTTAACATTTAGGTTTAACATTTAATATTTAGATTTAACTGTGACATTATATTTAACATATTTCAAATATTGCTGTAAATTTGGTAAATAGTGACTTTAAAAAATTCACACCAATTTTTTAAACGTTGTTTGAAGCTAAATGTGGCAAAACGTTGCTGTTAATTTCAGTGTGAGCCACTTTACAAGCGGCACCCCATACTGCACTGCTCATAGAATTGACTTTACCGCTGGCTGTCTAAAAATCACTCAGTAGTTTAGACCCAAAATACAGCTCTGGCTTACGTCTGCCATATGAACCTACTCTAACTATTTAAAAAAAAAAATAAAAAAAAAGTCAAAGGCTTTTATGATTACAACTGCAATAAAAAAAAAGTCAAAGGCTTTTATGATTACAACTGCTTTTAAATCTGGGGTAGGCAAAAATGTGGAAAACAACATCCTCCCTGCAATAAGCAGAAACAAAGACCCTTGTGAATGAACAGAGTAGACCTCTATTTGTTTGTCAGGAAAGAGCCAACTACAGACACAAACATACCATGGTAACATCTACCTTACATCTATATGCAATAATGCTTTATATTGGATGTTAAGTGTGATAATATCAGAGTTCATCTGACCCTGGAATTAACTCTCTAAGCTGTTGGTCTATTGGTGCAGGAAACCCAACACAACACAAAGGCAAAGCTACATGAAAGGATCAGCGTCATGAACACACTGTGATAGATTATACCTCATGTGCACTGAGAGCAGCCATTCTGAGCCTGAGAGGGATAGGCTATGTGTAGACAAACACTGCCCTCAGCAGGTCACTGCTTGTGTAGCATGCTGTCATTTAACTTAACCTTCATTTGTGGAAAAATAACAAGAGCACAAGACATTATCTGCAATGACCGTGAAGATCACCAGCATTACAAAAACAGCATATTTTCTCACTGACCCAAGTCATGGATGGGTCACGGGGTAAGGTAGGGTCTGTTAGGAGCCAACACATCGACCTGTTGCCCTCAGGCGCCACTACAACACCGGTCCAACCAACGGTCCTGAGGCAACGGCGAAAGGTCCTGCAGCTGGACTCACCGCACTCAATTGATGCACAGACTAGTACAGGTCTGACTCACTCATTAGGGCAGGTCACCCCTCAAGCTAAGAACAGCGGGGGTAAGCGTAAAGCTCTTCATAGAAACCCAGTAATGAAAAAATATCGGTCCTTTAAATTATTCCAAACATTAAATCAGGCAAAGATAATATGGGACCCACAATATAAAAGAAAGGGACTACTTGGAGGTCACTTAAATGTAAGGAGCTTGACCCCCAAAAGAGAACAACTGGAGCACTTAATGTTTAATTCCAATATCGATTTTTTGGGCTTGTCAGAAACATGGCTGTCACATTCTTCACCTGAAGCAGTTATTACAATGCCTGGTTACAACGTTTTCAGGAGGGACAGAGTTCAGGGAAAAGGTGGGGGGGTCCTCCTGTATGTGAAAAGCCACCTGAAATGCAATAGCTTAGAGTGGCCTAACACTATCAAATTAGAATGTGTTGGAGTTAATATCTCACTCTCTGTGAACATGTCCTTAACTGTGATCTGTATATACCGAAAACCTACAGCTAAAGTAGATTTTTATGAACAACTTAAAGCACTTCTTAACCTATGTGACCAAAAAAATGAGATCATTTTAATCGGTGATTTTAACATAAACTGGGACGACAATAAGGATAGGAAAAACTTGAAATCCATTGCAGATCACTTCAGCCTTACTCAATTAATAGACAAACCTACAAGAGTCACCAACCGGTCACAAACCAGAATTGATCTATTATTTACAAACAGACCCGAAAGAATCACCCATACCCATAATTTTCTGACAGGATTATCAGACCACAATGCAATTTTTTTCACAAGAAAACTCACCAAACAGCGTTTCCCAAACTCATTTAAAACTAGATATGATACTATGCCACACAATGTAATCCCAAAGAGCCAACAGCAGAATCTAGAAACGGCATTAAAGGAACTTGATTGGAATGACATCTTCTCCTCCGATGACATAAATTACAACAGTGAGAGTTTTTTAACAAAAATTAAAACAGTTATGGGGACTTTCTCCAGAAAAGGGAGCCAAAGAAAAAAAAAAAACAACCTTCCTTGGCTAAATTCAGACTGCTTACAACTAATGAAAGTTAGGGACCACCTTCTTAAATCGGCATTGAAATCGGGTCTGACTATAGACAGACAAAAATTCACATCAGTAAGAAATAAGGTGACTCAGACATTGCGTAAGGCTAAAGCTGATTTCTTCATGACTATCATTGAAAGTGCGAAAGGGAATGGTAAAAAAATTTGGCATAATATTAATAAACTAACTGGCAAACAGACCAAAAAAGACAACAAAGAGCTGGAACTTAATATTAACAACAAGTTGGTGAAAAATCCTGTTATCCTTGCTACTGAGTTAAACAACTATTTTATTAATTCTGTACATGAGATATCGCAATTGTTCAATCCACCTGACTACGACTATACTCCTATCAACCACACACAACCCATCTTCAAGATAAAGGAGATATCTGAAACTGAAGTAGCCAATATCATTGGATCCCTCAACAGCTCTAAAGCCAAGGATATCTATGATCTTGACACCAACTTCTTAAAAGCACACAAGGACGCTCTGATACCACCGATTACACATCTGATAAATCAGTCAATCAAGCTCTCTGTTGTCCCACCTGCTTGGAAAATAGGTGTGGTTAATCCAATTTTTAAATCTGGAGATAAAACTGACAAAAATAACTACAGACCAATCACCATTCTACCAATTGTTTCTAAAATATTAGAAAAATGGGTAGTAACATTATTAACTGAGCATTTGAACAAGGGCTATACCCCCTTGCATCCCATGCAATTTGGTTTCCGTGCCCCCCACTCAACAGAGTCGGCCATCACTGTGTTTTTGGAGAAAACCAAAAACTTTCTGGATAAAAATGGTTGTGTTGGTGCTGTGTTTTTAGATTTGAAAAAGGCATTTGACACCGTTGACCACAATATTCTCTTAACCAAACTTACCCACTATAACTTCTCGGAACAAGCCATCAAGTGGATGAAATCTTACCTATTAAGCAGAAAACAGTGTGTCATGGTCAACGGAGTCAAATCACCATACCTGGAGTGTCCAGTGGGGGTCCCACAAGGCTCCATGCTCGGTCCAATTTTATTTTCGCTTTACATCAACGATTTACCGTTAGTATGCAAAAACATTCACATACAGATGTACGCGGATGATGCTGTAATTCTCACATCTGCAAAAAATACCCAAGAAGCCGCCCTCATCCTCACGTCAGCGTTGTCCGATATCCAGAATTGGCTCATGAATTCATGTCTCCTTTTAAATACCACAAAAACTGTTTGTATGATGTTTTCCAAACAGCCAGTGAAGGTCACACAATCAAATGTATTCCTGAGAGGAGAGGAACTTGAGTTAGTAAAAGAATTCCAGTACCTTGGTGTTGTTCTTGATCCTACTCTCTCTTTTAAAAATCATGTTAAAAAGATTTCAAAAACAATCAAATTCAATCTACTTAACTTCAAGCAGATTAGGCCATCGCTGACAGTTAACGCGGCCAGAATGTTTATACATGCTATGATTTTTTCCCACATTGAATATTGTTTTACAAACTGGTCTCTCACTGGAACAACTACAATTAAACCAATAGAATCATTATATAAAAGGGCCCTAAAAATCCTTGACAGAAAACCGATCTCTCACCACCACTGCCATATCCTTGAGAAGTACAACCTCTTGAGTTTTGAAAATTTTAAAGTTCTTAAGTACGCCTGTATTATTTACAAAATACTGAATGGACTTGCACCTCCTCCATTAAAAGAATATATAAAACTTAAAGTTAGCAGTGGCAGAACCACCAGAGCCAATTCCAGGGGAGATTGCGAAGTACCTTACAGACACACGACTTTTGGACAATCTGTTATGTCGGTTAAGGGCAGTAACATCTGGAACAACATACCATGTACAATAAGAGAATGCCCTACCTACAGCACCTTTAAGGCCCACCTCAAAAACTGGCTCAAAACAAACCAACACTGTAATCATGGCTAGGCGGACCTCTCGCAGAGCGCGATACATATACGTATGTGCCGTGCTCTGTGACTGTCCGCCATGCTTTGCACTGTCTTTGTTGTTGTTATTGTTGTTGTGCAGTGCATGCCTACATATACGTATGTATGCATGCACTGCACTATACTGCACTGTGATGTATTATCTTTGTGTACCTAAATTGTGAATGGGACTTTTCATCTGCTGCTAAGTATCCGATGTCTTGGTCCACTCTAAGCGGCAGGAGTGGGCCACCACATGTGGATCTATTTAACTATCATGCACTTGCACTTTAACAACTGGCACTTTACACCCGGCACTTTATAGAATCCACACTGCACTTTATGTCTATGTATGAATGGGTATTTTAATGTGAACTCCTTGTGTACTGTTATTATTATTATTCCTTCTTTTTTTCTCGTCTACCTCCTATGTGTCTGTCTGTCTATTACCTGCCAAGGGACTACGGATGTAAATTAGCAGGCTTGCTAACTCCGACACATTTACACATGTACTCACATACTGATGTTCATTAATGTGTACTGTCCCTTTCAAATAAATAAATAAATAAAAATAAATAAACATCTGTCGTTGAAAAAACTATTATGAAAATTTCTCTTTGGAAAATTAAGAGGTTCAGTCACAACTATCCCAGTCAGTTCTTTTTATTTTATTTTTTTTTTTACTTCTCATCCTGATATGAGTCCTTTCACATTGAGCATCTGCAATTCTGAGTGTGATGCAATTTTTATTTTGTTATTATTAGCTCAGGATCCACTGGACTTAACTACCCAGTTATAAAGAATTCCAAACTAGCTTCACCTTCACAGTAACATGCTTGTTAAACAATGCATTGGTATTAATAATGTCATATATCAGTCACAGGGGGCAATTTTCTGGAGAGCAAGAACTTTTACTTATAATTCTTAAAGCTATAGTTGGTAATCCTCTTCAGAAACACTTTTTGTTATACTGGGTAAAATGGTCCTTCATCCTGAGAGTAGTCAATACATAATGTGTTCAGAAAAAGGAATGAAAAAAATCTGACCTCTGTGGCAGCTGCAGGCCTGTTAAAATCCCTGCCATTCGGTGCGAATGGAAAGAACCAATCAGATGCCTTCATGTCTCATACTGCCTGAGCCCCCCTCCGTCCCTCCCTCCCTGCACACTCATCACGTGTCGCCATTGCCGGAAATATTCAACACTCAGTAGAAATACCGAGTTAGCAGGAGTTTGCTGCACAATGGCAGAGAAAATGCAGCCAAAAGTACCACTTCCAGCGTTACTTGTAACGGCTCGCACCGCTAAACAGGCTGAGAAGAGAAAGTCAGAGGCAGAAAAGGCTGCGATGAAAAAGGCTTTGGATAAAGTGAGAGGACAAACCAGACATCAACAGCAGTCCAGCTTTTGAACGGTGGAGACAACTGAGGGAGCTGAAGGGCCTGAAAAGTGATGCAGAGGTTGCTGTCTTTCTGTTGGACAGGTAATTATTTGTTTGCTTTGGGGGGATTTGTTATTTTATTCGGCTCTGCTCTGCTCTGCTGACTGCAGGATGCGCATTCAGGCATGTCTGGGCTCGTGGCTTTGGACGGAGCACTGACGGGAGGTGGAGCAGGGGGTGGTGCTTAGAGGAGGTGCCACTTTCAAATCTTGCTAGCTCTCCAACATTACCAACTATAGCTTTAAAGATAATATTTTTATTTATTTATTTTTGTTTGTATGTTTTTTTGGGGTAGAAGCCGATTGTGACATTCTGGGTCAATACCAATGTTTAAAATAACAACTAGGCTGAAAGCTGATACCATTGTTTTTCTTGTCATTGTTTACTGTGTTTTGGCTATTTATTCCCGCTTTCATGCCATAAAAACAAAGAAATCTTCAATATAAAAAATAACTGAACTGTTTAAAAGCCATTAGTCCTTCATTAAACTGCCTTTAAAATGTGCACGATTCAATCATACAAATTTGTGAAAATTACCTCTACTACCTCTTTCATCTGAGAAAAATGTTGTTGTTTTTTAATAAAAATTTCTGCTTCACAATCCTGTTTCTGAGTTTTTGGCCTTCTTTTTTTTTTTTTTTTTAACAAAGTTGTAACAGCCATAAAATAGAACTGAGTGGGGGGGGAAGGTTCAACGACATGCATTAGTATTCATATTCAGTGAAAATATTATAATAATAATAATAAATTATAATATGAGTAGTCGAACAACAATGTAACCAATAAGATAAAGTAAGATAAAGCAAAATGAAATATAATAAAATAATATAATACAATATAATATAATATGATATAAGATGATAATCAGTCACTTCTATGTGAGTATATTGTAATATATGTTATGCCCCCAGAAAGTGTGTTTTATTACTAGAAAGACAGTTCTTTGTGATTCGTTCATTTTTGTAACCATAGCAACATGGGAGCAGTGCATTATGGGAGACAGGAAGTAAAAATTCACCATGCGGTGATCAGCTCATGTGTGAGCACATGCAGTTGTCAGCTCCTTGGTTAACAAGCTATTCTTCCTTCTTCCTCTTTGCTAAGGCAACGTCTGTAAGTATTATTCATCTAGTAATATGAAGTTATCAAGCAATTTTGAGTTTGTGCGAATATGGAAACTAAGTAGCATGCTAATTTGTTGCTAGGCTAAGTTAGCTCTATACTTCACTGCTGCTTGCTGTTTTTGGCTAGGTTAGTTGTATTTCATCATATTAGCTATGTGGCTAGGCTAGCTAAGCCATGCTGATTACTTAGATACTGTTGTCATATTTTGTTTGTTTAATAATGCAGATTGTATTGCATTGTGTTTACAGTTTCACAAGATTCCCAGTAAACTTCATGGAAATTAATCATCTGTGTCCTGGAGTTTTTTGGGAGTGTTTAACTGATTGGAAAGATAGCCCATGACAATATAAAATAATCACAGTGTAACAGTTAAGAGTGAAAAAAAAAAAGTTGGTAAAAGACAGAGAGGGGGGAAAAAAAGAATTAAAAAAAAAAAGATTTTTGCCCTTACCCAATAACAATGGAGGTGGATGGCATTTAGGGTGTGCTGCTCACAGTACTGAAAAATACAGGTAAAATGCCCCTGTTATTTTGGATAACCAGAACACGCTTTGAAGTTTGAGGATTAACCAGAGAGCAGTAACATGCCACATTGTGCACACTTAAGTGCTCTGTAAAGTAAATAACCATCACAACCAACAAATCTTTACACAAAACTAAAAAACACTATTCTCTGAATAAATAAAATAGTGAACCAACCAATCTGCCCTACAAACTATGAAGTAGGCCTGTGTTCAGCTGCAAGAATCAGGCTAAGTGTGTTCTCCTCTCCTCTCCTCTCCTCTCCTCTCCTCTCTTTATTCTCCACTCCTTTCATTTTCTCTCCTATTCTCAATTTGTTCTCCTCCTCTCCTCATTCTCTTCTCTGTTCTGTCTCAAACAATCATGAACAAAATCTTATAATAATCTCCTAAATAAGCTTTATATAGTCTTAAAGAATCCCAGAGAACAGACATGTGGAACACAGTGCTCCTTGCCATGCCATTTTTGTTTAAATAAATTACCAAAGATGTGAGGTGGGAGATGTAAACATTATTTCAAATTGAGTTTTGGTTTTAAAAGACACATGAAAGTGGGAAAGCAATTCAGCGTTTGTCTCTCTTCAAACCGAGCAGAGTTGGGGAGAGACGGTGTGGTTTTACACAAGACTATCTTAGTTGTTGTTGATGGTAGGTTATTGTCTAAATTAGACAGGCTGGATCAAGATGTTTTCATAGTGATTTAATTTCCCAACAGTGACAAACAACGCTGAGCCTTAGGACAAACACTATTGTTACCAGGCTGTCCATGATGGCAGATGAGGGAGACGTGATGCTGCTCTGCAGAGGGCACAATTTGCGTGTGGCTGCCACAAGGGAAGTTGAAGAGAGAGGGCCAGGTGCTCCACTCAAATGCAGTTGTCGGACATACAACACACTTTTAACTAAGAAATGATGCCATGTGTCAAATTTAAAAACTAAAATATTAAATTATTACAAGAAATAGAAAAAAACATGTCTTGCAAAATCAGAATCAGAATCAGAAATACTTTATTGATCCCCGAGGGGAAATTATTAATGTTACAGGTGCTCCTTGCAAGAGAGGAAAGGTACGTGAAAATATAAGAAATTTAAACAATAGTATTTACACATATATAGTTAAATAAACAGTAATTATTAACAAACATAAACGTAAATAAATATATATATA
>NC_065513.1:5816489-5836763 GCF_006386435.1 Epinephelus moara
AAGTCGGGGCTGATAGGCGAACTGGAGGGGGTCCAAAAGTGGCTTGACCATGGGCCGGAGCTGCTCCAAGACAAGTCTCTCCAGGGTCTTCATGATGTGGGAGGTCAATGCCACGGGTCTGTAGTCTTTGGAGCCACTGGGACACGACGTCTTTGGCACAGGAACAAGGCAGGATGTCTTCCACAGCAAGGGGACCCTCTGGAGACTCAGGCTCATGTTGAAGACATGCTGAAGTACTCCACATAGCTAAAAGGGCACCTATCTAGATAGAGGGCAAAAGGGCAGGTGCTGGGGCCGTATTCACAAAGCTTCCTAGTACAAAGAGCTCCTAGTGACAATATTCAGAGAAAATTCTTAGAATTGTGATGTTTTCTTAGAATTTCCCCTTTAAGTTATGACTAGGTCCCTGTAAAGGTTATTATTCACAGAACATCTTAGACCTTAAAAGAGCTCCTATGGTGATAAACTGTTAGGTGCAGATAGGAGAACTTTAAAGAGGCTAAAGAGTTTCTTAAGCAGAGGAGAAAATGGTGAAAAGACAAAGAGGCTGGAAAAATATTCTCCAAATACAGGATGTGGAGAAAAACTGTTACCAGCAGGGAGGAGGACTTTTCCAAACACATTGTGTTTATTAGGAATGCATTAAATGTACATAATTTAATGTACAGTTATATGCAGATGTCTGTCATCACTGTCATTAAAAATGTATGCTCCTTCCATAGTGCAGGCAGTGTGCAGGGCCGTCGCAACCGGACAGGCAAACTAGGCAATTGCCTAGGGCCCCGAGCTGGAAGGGAGCCCCCAGAGACAGCTAACATTGGTCCATATCATGACAATATGATGGAACCCCTATAGACACTGCAACAACGACAGCACGTTGGAATCCCCCCTAATGGGGTCCCCTGCTGCTTGCTAGCAGCTAAGTAGGGTGACCAGATGTCCCGCACTGTGCGTTATGAACGGATTTTGATGAAATTTTCAGGAAAGGTGGATAATGGGACAAGGAACAGATGATCAAATTTTGGTGGTGATCGGTTGAAGCAAAGTGGATAAAATAATAAATAAAGTCTAAATATTCTGTGTTGGTACAAAATAAAAACGAAATAAATACACCACAGTGTCTCCATGGTAAAGGCATATATAACCTTGCTCATCATTGCGTTCTTTATGCTTTGGTTGGCTGTACGACACTGAGCACTCACACACAACAGCATTGGTAGCACTGGTATATTTTTATCTATAAGGCAATATTGGGCAAACTTCTAGCCACCTCCGCACCCTTCTGTGTGGCAGCTACGCTCCTCCAAGTTTTCCAGGTTTTAACACATCTGGGGAAAACTGGATTTTCCTACTACCATAAAACTTCAAGTAGGTAGTAGCCCAGGCTATTATTTGCTTAAATCACTAAACTCAAATCACTAACCTCAATGGCCTTATATTTGGGACAGGTGTCCATATTTCCTTTGTTCAGCAAAAATGGTAAATACAATCAATTGTTTATTTAAAGCAGTATGAATATTACTTTTGGACATGTAATTTGACTTGCTAACCACCAGTCACCACCTAATTTTTCATCTCTGTTTACTAGGTCAGTAAATTGGAATGAACAATTCTTTGGTGCTCATGGTTTCAGTAAAATTAACTTTGTGATTTAATTGTGGAGAATCTAAACGAGCAAATGATGTGAAGCATCTCCATACTAAGTTTACACATTTTTATTCATATGCACAATCTACACAGCTAACTCGCATTAGCTCAGGGCCCGTATTCACAAAGAATCCTAAGACTAAAAGTAGCTCTTAGTGACGTCATTCTAAGAAAAATCTTAGAATTCCTCGAATTCTAAGATTTTTCTTAGAATATTCCCTTGGTAAGATAAAAGTTATTCACAAAGCATCTTAGGCCTTAAGAGAGCTCCTATGGTGAAAACTGTTAAGAGGAAGGAGGAGGACTTTTAAGAAGCCTAAGAGTGTCTTAACAGAGAAGATGGCGGAAAGACAGAGAGGAAGGAGAGATATTCTCCATATATTGAACGACAGTGATTTAATAAGACGCTACCGGCTTGATCGTGCAGGGATAATGTTTGTGGTTGACCTCATCAGGGATGGGCTTACTTTTCCCACCCAGCGTAGTAACGCAATAACGCCTGCTTTGGATTGCAGCACGTACCAGCGCTTCTCACACTCATCGCTTGTGCGTAAAAGGAGAGGGAACGACGCATTGATTTGTCGGGCAATGCGCTCCCAAGTCTGCCTCTTCCCTTGTGCCGTGATCCCGGGACCGAATTTCCCTCTTAAAACTCCTTTGTTCTCCTCCACGAGCTGTGCCAACAGCAGGCACTGCTCTTCTGTCCAGTTCGGCTTTCTCGTTCTTTTTCTCCATTTCGTTCATTGTTTTGGTCATTCTGCCAAATCAAACCGCTTTTTACAAGGAGGCCAGCAATCACAGTAATTGCTGACAGCTGAGTCTGCGTCCACCATTAATATCAAATAGATTAAGTAGTAAAATTACCAGCATGGCGAGTAAACATAACAATAAGCAAATCAATATAATAATCGGCATGTGAATGAGGTACGTTCAAACATTTTGAAGCTGTGTAACAATTCATTTAATTTTGCTGAGTTTCATCATCATGACATAAAATTATTTTCACAATTACACATTTCTTAATACAGTCTAAGTTCTATGATCGGTTGATTTCACTGTCCTTTCATTACTAGGAGCACATTTGTTTTTCTTTTTTTTTTCTTTTTTCCTTTTTGTAACAACCAATCACAACTTTTAGAAGACTGTGTCATACCTAGCAACGGGGTCAACCACACCTCCTCACTAAGATAAAAGTTTCTGTCCCCTCCATGCTCAGAGTTCAATCAATCAATCAGTCAATTTTATTTATAAAGCCCAATATCACAAATCACAGTTTGCCTCCCAGGGCTTTACAGCCTATGACATCCCTCTGTCCTTAGGACCCTCACAGCGGATAAGGAAAAACTCCCCAAAAAAAACCCTTTAACGGGGGACAAAAACGGTAGAAACCTCAGGAAGAGCAACTGAGGAGGGATCCCTCTTCCAGGATGGACAGACGAGCAATAGATGGCTCTCAGAAACTTCCTGAATCACTCTTAAGTTAAGATTCCTTGCTAGGAATTTTTAGGCTAAGACAGCCTAAAAATAATTGCTGAGGCTAGGGGTAACTCTAAAATAATATGGGATCAATTAAAAAAAACTCACTGGGCAACACCACAATACAGACAAATCGATTGAACTTAACCTGGATGGTAACCTGATAAAGGACCCAGTCGAAATAGCAGGTGCTCTTAATCAATATTTTGTTGATTCTGTGGCAACCATTACACAAAGCTTTCCTGCTAGGCATATTAATACTACTGTCTGTTTAACAAACATGACAGAACAAGCCTTCAGCATTAGACATGCCAATGAATCAAAGGTCATAAGTATAATCAGATCTCTCAAACCATCAAAAGCGAAAGATGTGTTTAGAATGACACAAATATGCTGAAAATGTTTCATTTATCATTAGCTAAGCCCATCACTGAAGTCATTAATCTGTCAATATCTCAGGGAGAATTTCCAAATGTCTGGAAATCTGCAATTGTTACACCAGTTTTCAAAGCTGGGGATCCCCAGTCCATTTGTAATTACCGGCCCATCAGTATTCTTCCTGTGATGTCTAAAGTGGCTGAGCAAATCATACAACACCTGAATAATAGTTCTTGTCCTCTTCATCCGATGCAATTTGGTTTCAGACCTTACCATTCAACTGAGACAGCTAATTGTTTTTTCATTGAAAATATCAAATCATTATTAGATAAAGGTGGCACTGTTTGTGCTGTATTTCTGGATCTCAAGAAAGCCTTTGAGACTGTTAACCACAGGGTTCTCCTCTCCAAGTTATCTGCCATCAATTTCTCAGCTAACTCCCGGAAATGGGTGGAATCCTATCTCTTAAACCGCTCCCAAACAGTACGAATTAATAATCATCAATCAAATGCCTTATGTCTGTCCACTGGTGTCCCACAGGGATCCATACTGGGTCCTCTTTTGTTTTGTATATATATAAATGACCTGCCATCTAGGTGTTCTGATGCTCATGTACAGATGTATGCCGATGATACAGTGGTACATGTACATGGCACCACGAAAGCAGAAGTTGCGACCAAGCTCACAAAGATAATGGTCGAAATTACAACATGGCTTAGTCAGTACTGTCTCCAATTAAATGTTCCAAAAACAGTAGGCATGTACTTTACAAATACTAACGACACTTGTGTAGATCCGGATATTTTTATATCTGGAGAGTGACTGCAGATGGTAAAAGAATTCAAGTACCTTGGCATCTTTTTAGATTCCAACCTTAATTTCAGGGCACAGGTTAAAAAAGTATGTCAATGGGTCAAAGCAAGTCTTGTAAATTTCAGGTTCATATGCAACTCTATGTCAACTGAAGCAGCCAAGCTGTACATGCACTCAGTGATCCTTTCTCACATGAATTACTGTCTAACAAGCTGGTCGCAAGCCAATTACACTATACTCAAGCCACTGCAGTTATTGTATAAAGAGACGATAAAAATCTTAGATAAAAAGCCAAAACAAAACCACCACTGTACAATCCTAAAGAAATATGGCCTTCTGAATTGGGAAAACATGATTAAGTATGTAAATATATGTCTTCTGTTCAAAATTATACATGGCTTAGCTCCTCCTCCTCTCGGATCTTTTGTTAAGATTAGAACAAGTACAAATCAAATCACAAGGGGGGTCTCAAGAGGGGACTGTGTTGTTCCACTAAAGAAAAGCTCCTTCAGTCAGTCAACGTTTTCTGTTAAAGCCTCCCAAGAGTGGAACAACATCCCAACACATATTAGGGATGTCGGGACATATGTGATATTTAAATCTCATTTAAAACAGTGGCTAATTAATAACCAAATTTGTCAGCACTGAAAATTCTGTCAGCTGCTGTCACCTTGTTAATATCAGATGGTTGTTTGGTCCCTATGTCCTGTTCTATGTATGGCTTGTCCAATGTGAAATATCTTTTATGTTGTACCCTGTTCGTGCATAAGTGTTGTTTTGTATGCACTCTGGGCTAGTCACTCTGGTTCTGACTGATATCTAACCAGCATGCTGCGTGGAGGGTTGGCTTGCTTATGTCTTAACTACGTATTGTCTTGCATACATGTTTTTAACTGCTTTCTTGCTTGCATGTTTATTTGCTTGCTGTGAAGTTTGTATTGTCCCTTGTGTTCTGTATTAATTGTAAGGCTGTCTTATGTTGTCTTGTTGTCAATAGTATGTTAATTTTAGCAATGTCATTATTACTTGTTGTTCACACACTAATCAATTTTAATTAGTTGTAGTTTATTGATTGGTGCTTTAAGATAAGACTGATGTTTGTTCCCTCAACATAGTTCTACTTTGTTTTATTTCAGGGAGCCTTTGTAACACCTGGCCAGGGACAACGGATGAAAATTAGCCTTTGGCTAAATCTGGCATATTTACAGAAATGTATTAATATGCTCTGTCCCTTCAAATAAACAAATAAATAAAAAAAATAAAAGAAGCTCTCTGAGAGGACTCTGAGAATCTTTGTGAATACGGCCCAGGTGGGTAGCCAACAACCTGGAGCCCTATGCACAAACATTCTGAGAACACTCTCAGAGAGCTCCTAACTTAGCCTAAAAATCTTTAGCAAGGAGTCCTAGCCTAGGAGTGATTTAGGAAAGTTCTCAGAGCAACTCTGAGCAAGAGACAGAAACTTTAACCTCGGCGAGGAGGTGTGCTTGATCCCCTTGTTAGGTATGATGCATTCTTTAAACAAGTGTGATTGGTTGTCAAATACACGCCCCTTTGTGAGCCTGCAGGGTGAGGACACCCAGTGGGAATGAAATGAACTGCTGTCTGTTAAAGGGTTGTCATTGTTAGTGTGATCACTGATGGAAGGTTTAGACAGACCCAGGTCATCACTGCTGCATGGCGTTATTGCATTGGGTGGCAAATGTGTGTGTACCCCTAATGAGATCAACCACACATATTATCCCTGCATGATCAAATCTGTAGCATTTCATTCATTCATTTCATCCAGTGTTTGGAGAATATTTCTCCTACCTCTTTGTCTTTCTGCCATTTTCTCCTCTGAAGCCTCTACTCCAATCAGTTTTTCACCTTAGGAGCTCTTTTAAGGTCTAAAATGCTCTGTGAGTAACTTTAAGCTTTACCAGGATTTAGTCTTAACTCTAAGGGGAAATTCTAAGAAAACATCACAATTCTAAAAATTTTCCTATAATTTTGTCACTAGGAGCAACTCTTTGTACTAGGAAGCTTTGTGAATAGGCCCCTGGTTTCATGCAACCAAAGAACTATAAAAAATTAAATGCTTGGGATCTCATTGAGACAGACCTTTATTTGTCAAAATGTATAGCCACACTGGGCTACTAAAAGGGACTGGGTGTTTAATTGGAACCAGGCTTTTAATTGAAGTTTTACGGTATGCACTATGGGCATGGAACAATCTTCAGAAAGATCTAAAAATTACAAACATTTAAATCCATAGATGACTTTAAGGGCACCATAAAGAATGTGAATTGTGGATTTTTGTATGCTATACTGTATTTGTTGCTTTTTAGTGTGTTGTGATTGGCTGCTACCTTGGCCAGGTCTCTCTTGTAAAAGACGTTTTCAATCCTAATGGGACTTCCTGGGTAAATAAAAGTAAAATAAAATGGAACTGAATTTTGACGTCAGATGACTTACCAATGCCATTAGGTAGATACAAATTTTTGAAAATCATTTCACTTAAGAGAAATAAAACAGCAGCAACAGCTTGGCAACATGTTACAGTCATATACATCAATAAGAAAGTGTACATGTCAAAGGACACACATCTTCAAGTTTCACCGTTTTATTTTCTAAATGCATTGTAGGTTCATGTCTCGTATCACTATACAAGCTGTTAAAAAAACTGTAAAGAACCTCTGTTAACAATAACAATACCATTATGCATACACACTAATAATTCTTTGATCACTAATGCTTGCCAATATTTGCACACTAAAGCATCTGTGTTCATGTAATTACATTTTGTTTTAGATCAACTGGATGATAATGTTTCATTTGTGCTTTACAAAGAGACTTGTGACAGGAGTTTTTCAAAAACATAAATACATGATTCTCATTATGCCATAATTTTGCCATAGAGGTCAGGGGCTGTATTTACAAACATTCTGAGAATACTCTCAGAGAGCTCCTAACTTAGCCGGAAAGTTTATAGTAAGGAGTCCTAGCTTTGAATTGATTTAGGAAAATTCTCAGGTTAACTTTTAGCAAGGAGGAGACAGAAACTTTTGCATAAGTGGAGAGGTGTGGTTGACCCTGTTGCTAGGTATGATGCATTCTTTATACAGGTGTGATTGGTTGTCACCGACACGCCCCTTTGTGAGTGTGAGCCTGCAAGGTGTGGACACCCAGTGGAAATGAAATGAACTGCTGCCTGTGAAAGTGTTAAGATTGTTAATGTTGTTACTCACATCCTGTATTTGGAGAATATTTTTCCAGCCTCTTTGTCTTTTCACTATTTTCTCCTCTGCTTAAGAAACTCTTTAGCCTCTTAAAAGTTCTCCTCTCTGCACCTAACAGTTTTTCACCATAGGAGCTCTTTTAAGGTCTAAGATGCTCTGTGAATAACTTTTTTCTTTACAAAGACCTAGTCTTGACTTTGAGGGGAAATTCTAAGAAAACGTCACAATTCTAAGAATCTTCTTAGAATGTCGTCACTAGAAGCAACTCTTAGAACAAGGAAGCTTTGTGAATACAGCCCCAGGGGTGTAACTATCACTAACTTTGTATATTCACATTATCTCATGATTCTCCATTACATGTGACCTGATTAATCAGTCCAGTGAAAACACCAAACCTGAGTTGCTTCCAGTTTCTCCAGTTGAATTTGGATATGTAGGTATTAATGGGTGCACTGCATATTCACACATTTCATGAAATCATCCAAACTGAACATATTGAATTTCTCAACTACATAATGGTAAGATCTTATCAGCTCCCAGTCAAAAGCTGAAACAGCACGATAGATATGATCTAAAGAGTTATCATCTTATATGGTCATATTATTACAGCTGCTTGAGTTCAAATGGTTGCACAATAACTTAAAGTTAAAAATATCATGGAATGCATAAAATTATTAACAGCACAGAATGGGTGACTGTCTGTTGCATTGAGAACCTTGTTCACCATTTTTAAGGCTTCCAGAATCTGCATCTGCATTTCAAAATGAAAGCATAAGATATCATTCTTAAAAAGTAAAAAGGTACAGGGTGATACACAGGTGAAAATAAAATAACATATACTGTACTTAAAGGTCCAGTGTGTAAGATTTAGGGGCATTTAGTAGCATCTAGTGGTGAGGATTGCAGATTGCAACCTGCTGAAACTCCTTGCTATCATTGTTCAGGTTTTTACAAGAAGCTGGATTATCCACAAAGGTCTCTTTCTCTTCAAAAAAAGGACCAGGTGATTTAAACTGATGAAAACACTGTATAAAGGAGTCTCACCTTATAAATCAGTGTTTCTTCAAAATTGTTTGGCATGTAGCAGACGGGCTGTTCGCCCAGCCCTGCTAATGTGTGCTCACTTTATTTCTAATCCAGAAGTTGAGTAGGTTTTTACCATAAGCCGAAATTATCTGCAGAGGTCTCTTCCTCTCCAATACAATGCACTCAGGAATTTAAACTGGTAAAAACACTGAATAAAGCTGTCTCATGTTTAAAAAATCAGTGTTACTCTAACGCTGCTTGTCATGGAGAAGCTTCTAACTCATGCAAAAACATGAATGTCGTTATCTAGAGCCAGTGTTTCATTTGTCCGTTCTGAGCTACTGTAGAGACATGACGGTGCAACATGGCAGACTCTGTGGATGAGGGCCTGCTTCCTATGTAGATATAAATGGCTCATTCTAAAGTAACGAAAACAAAACAATTCTTATTTTCAGGTGATCATACACTAAAGAAAATATACTTCATCATTTTCCATAACCACTTATCTTGTTGGGGGTCATGGGGGGGCTGGAGCCTATCTCAGCTGACACTGGGCGAGAGGTGGGGTACACCCTGTACAGGTTGCCAGAATATCATAGGGCTGACACATAGAAACAGACAACCATTCACACTCATTCACACCTACAGGCAATTTGGAGTCACCAATTAACCTGCATTTCTTGGACTGTGGGAGGAAGCTGGAGTACCTTAAGGAAACCCACGCTAACATGGGGAGATCATGCAAACTCCGCACAGAGGGGGTCCCCCACCACGGGGTTTGAACCCCCAGGTTTGAACCAGGAACCCTCTTACTGTGATGCCACAATGCTAACCACTGCACCTCCGTGCTACAAAACATAAAACATACTTAGTATATTCCATTTCTGCCAATATATCCCTGTAAACCCCTCAATACGCACTGGATCTTTATCAGACTGAAAACAAGTGAGTCACAGCAAGTCAGCCATTGTGTTAGCTTCTTTGATTGTTAACATACAAGTTAGCTCTCAAAATAAATCACCAATCCTGTACTTCTTCTGTCACATAAAATACACATTAACAATGGAATAGAGCTTGCACGTGCAAGTTATACTCTACTGTTATGTGTGCAGCAGTGGGCATGTCTATCTGTAGAGGCCAATGTGACAATTAAGGAGAAACTACAATGCATGTGTGATTGGTTGAGGTAGGCAGGTTTAGGAAAAGATCAATGAAGTCATGTCACATTTTATTAACCCATCTACCTACCCCTCCTCCCTACAATGTTCTTTGAAACTTAAACACAGACAGTAAGTTTTTTCAAACTGTTTGCCAAAGACTGCAAACCAGTGATTTCTCTCACTATGTTCTGGTAAAACATGACAGGCATCTGCATGGAGCAAATATGCTGATTGGCATTTCTCTCCTGAGCTCAGACACCAACAAAGACCCTTCCTACTCCTACACTAGTCACTCATGACTGGACAAACTGTCACTGGTCTCTGTTTTTGATTTTCAAAGTGAAAAACATTGAAACTGTTGACAATTTTCTTCTCAACTATTCCAGCTAAATGCTTTTTTCCACTTCAAAGACCGAACAGAACTATGCTTTATATCAGTAACACAATGTTCTTCACAAGGTCTGGGAAAATGATAATAGACATTCACACCTTCATATGCTTTTCCAGATGTAAATCTAGTAGTAAAAAGTGTGTTTGAGAGATGTGGTAAAGGTGTGTGTGGGGTTGGACATCACAGCCTCAGCACTGCTACCCTTCCTCTCTAAAGGACAACAGTTTGGTGTTTTTCATCCAGCAGCTGATGGGACAACAACAGTGAGCAGTCGGGTCAAATCATACAATTTCACACCCTTCCTTCAAATACAGCCTGTGTGACATCACAGATAAGACATCTGCATCTTCCCATGTTCTCAAATCCCGACTGCTGCGTCTGTAGCTGAGGTGTGGAGTCTGATTGATCCTGTGGGTGGATCAGGACTCTGTTTGGTCTGATTGTTGGATTTCAGGCTCGTTGTTCTCATGGTTGGACAGCAGCTGGATGTTGGACTGTGATGTGTCTGACAGCTCCTGAGGTTCAGTCCTGGACTCTGACAGACATGGTGTTTGTCCTGGCTGAAGCGGGGAATCTGGTGGAACTAGTTGTTGCTGTGCTTGGATGTTGGACTCTGACGAGACTTGTGGTTGTAGCTGAGACTCTGATGTATGAGATGTTTGCTGACACTGGCTCTGGTTGTCTGATGGGTCTGATGGGCAGCATTGTGAATCTAGATGCAACTGTCTCTGCAGCTCCTCAGCACTGTGGGCTAACATGATGCTCACCTTCCTCTGGTGGGCCAGGGCCTCCTCTTTGTCATTCAGCTACAACAGGAAACACAGCATTAATGAAGGAGAAAAATCATTCTCTCTGGCGACAAAAACAGTCTTACTGACGACTCTTACATGAGGAACTTTAGCGAGCTTTAGCTCCATCTACTCCACAAGCTGCAGAACAGCAAAGATTAGTCTAAAACTGGGTGTAGAGTTTATGCATGAGGTAAGGCAGAAATTATGTTTTAGATCATGAACAAATGAATGAAGAACAAGTTACTGAAGCATTCAAGAATTCAGGATGCCCTGTATTCAGATTAATCATCGGTCCACTTAAAGATGAGCAAAGATGCTAATGATGGCTACAATAACCATAAATAGCTGACTTTTAAACTGAAATATATTTCTCCAGTGGTTTTCCAACTTTATTTTCTTCTTAATTTTAATGCTCTTTCTTGTGTTGCATGTGTTAGTTCTAGGATTTCTTCGCATACCAACAAAAAATATAAAAAGAGGCTGACAAGTAAACTCCTGTTAGAGCATTCACGCTCCACAGACTCTCACTTCTCACATCTTTAAACTGTATGCTTGGAGTTCTGTTTTACGGTCACTGTTGATATGGATTCTCTCTCATCATTCCTCATCATGGTGCACCATTACCTTTCCATATAGGCTGGAGGATCGAGCCCTCACTAATGTTCCATTAAAAACTGCAAGGGATCAATTTGTCCCATTATTTCTCATTTGATAGATTCTCTATTATCAGTTAAAGCTGGAGTAGGCAGTTTCATTGAGTCATCACTGGACAAAAATCTAAGGCTCATGTCTGCAGCTTCAAGTTCACATTTATGTAGCTGACGTTAGCTAGAGCCTTAAATCACAGTATGTCCTTCACCTCACTCCTCACCGCTACAGACCACCTTGCTGGGAGGAAAGCAGACAGCAGCCCTGACTCCCTGCTGGATCTGCAAACTTTCTGTTGCTGCCAAGGGAGAAGAAAGGACTGAAGCCAATGATCAGTTTACAGCCTTTAATCGTGCAAACAGACCAATGTATCAACACCACTGTGTGCTGTTTCAACCAAACTTTTTGTTGTTGCTGTTACACAGGTTAGACATCCTGGTATTTTTGGCATGCTTCATTTGACATACTATGTACTGGGACATATCAAACCTTTTTCTGGAATACTAAATAGTATGGTAGTATGGATGTTGAAGTGCTCAGTAAAATTAGGAGGTTGAAGAGGAAGCAGAGGAAGTAGAACAGCTGCAAACTGCTTGTCCTGTCCACCCAACTGTCTGTTAACAAGCCCTCCCCTCTGACAGGCTTTCCTTCCTGAATCCACATGTGGCCATTCAGAACAGTTTGAAAGACTCCTGACTTTAGACAGACATCATGTGGTATGAACTAGCTTGTTTAAAGCCGACTGAGGCCTTACGCCAGGGCCACACCGGACGCGGAAGCACGCGGAATAGCTTCGAAGCGCCGAGAAGTGAAGCCAGTTTCCTTTCGGTGCCCATGTTAACCGATTGTGTCATCCACACCGGCCGCACCGCGCAGCTCCGTGGCTGGCGCTGCAGTGACTGTTTCGGCATCTGGTCTATTTTCTGCGCAAGCCGCGAGCGAATGTGTCAAGCTGGGCAGGAATATAGGCTATACATATTAATCAGTGGTATCTAAACAGAGCACGAGAGAGATGAACACACACACATACACTCACACCCACTAACACACACACACACACACACACACACACACACAAGAAAGAGAGAGAGAGAGAGAGAAAGAGAGAGAGAGAGAGTGAGTGTGGGCCGGCTATTCATCAAGACCACATGACGTCACAGTGTTTTCACGTCGCCATATTTGGGTCCGCTCACAGCAGTCACAGCGTTGTCACGTTACCAAAACAAGTAGAGTAGGAGGAAAATCAGCGAGAGACCGAAAATGTATGTTACTTGAAGGATGCCAGGAATATGTTGTGCTGTTGGCTGTGATACCATTCGACAAAGAAACCTCGGACTGCAGTTTTATTCCATCCCAAAGGATGTAGACCGGCCGAATAAATGGTTGGCCACAGGGTGGGGGTTGGGGCACACACACGCAAACACAGAGAGATACCCATGATGGAAAAATAGCCCCAAATGTGACGGAGACAACAGCTAGGAGCAGAAGCGCTTGTCGACCGGCATGGAGAAATGCGCGTCTGGTGTGAACGGGCTTGCGCGAGAATTTCGGTGCGCTGCGCTTCGCAGCATTTTGCTGGCAGTGTGGCCCTGGTGTTAGCATTGACAGGGAACTGGAAGGGGGTTGACATGATGAAAAGAATGACATTGCAGAGGGTCAAACACTGCAATAAAACATAAGGACATCCTCAAGTTTCATACAGTCTCTGTGATCTTGAGATAACAGGCCTGCAGATGTTAAAGAAGATACTCACCAAGTCCAGCAGTCTGTAGAGAGTCTCTAAAAGATCATCAGGCATCTTGGAAGGCAGTAATCCTCTCAACCTCTGGCTTACACTGAGCAAAGGACTCCTGTTAGCAACTGGAAGGAAAAACGGTTTCAATAAATGGAGACTATAAGGCACTGAAATCAAGAATTATTTACGGCTTCTTGGGGAAATCAGTGAGTGTTAGACAGTAAATCCCTGGCTGTGACAGGGAAACAGTATGGACTCCTGTTTGAGAAGCACCCTGTCCTCCTTTGGGGTGGGATTAAACCTTCCAGTCCTGAAGGCTAATGGTAACATCACTCAGTGCAACTGTGCACAATACAGATCTTTGTCCTTTGTTTAGATTATACTTCACATAAGCCAGCAATTTTTTATAAGACACTGAGTTCATAGTTTTCCATCATACCATTTGTCAACAGACAATTTTTCTCTAAACATGAGAAACATTTTACTCCTAATCTCCTGGATGTCACAGATTACCATGAAAATAAATGACAAGTTATTCAAATAAAATAAAGATTTCAACTCATTAGCCCAGAGATGACAGTGGCAGATGTCCCAAATAAATATCTTCATAGTGAATCTCTGATCGGACATCTTCACAAGTCTATTCCAAAACCGGAGCATTTGACATTTATATCTGATGTTTGGAAGTTCACACCCCACATCTCCAATAATGGCCAAAACTGAAGTTATTTTATGGACATCCAGTAAGCACTGAATTGACACACACATGAATTATATAGTTCTTTGTAAGTATGGAATCCTAGGTTGCCACACTGTTTAACTTTGTTCAGTACAGATCCCAGCACTAAACCCGATGACTTACCTAGAACACTGACAGCTTCTTTAAATGACATGTGCTCGTCCAGTGTCAGACCAATATATTAATACTGGTCAGTGTATGACAGCAGTAATGAACCAAATCTATACATGTCTACACCTCAAAACTATATGGGTACAGGTCCTTGTGTCACTTTTAGAAATTCACAGACTATGGGCAGAACAAACCACCTGAGGGAGGACCTAACCATCCTCTGTGATCTCACATAGCACACTGAGCTGATAGCACACTTGCCTTCAGCCTTGCAGTGATGGGTTTTTAGGATGTTGGCTTCAGCCAGCAGCAGGAAGTGCTCACTGCGTTTCCTCAGCTGCTGTTCAAAGGCAATACGAAAAGCATCAGCAACCATCAACGCCTCTTCTCTCCTGGCACGCTGAGCATCCAGCTGGAAAACACACACACACACACACGCGCGCGCGTTGACTCTGAAACTGAGCCACTCAGCTTTCCCTCTCCTCATACCTATATATCACCCTGCTCTGGAGATTCTAGGGGAGTAATGTCCCTATTTGAGCCCTCTCCTTAAATATGAGACTATGCAGTTATGTCAAAAATCCGTTTTCTGTCTGTCTAGAAACTAACTGTGCTGCAGGTCAACCTTCTTTTAAGTTTAGAAAAAGACATAATTAAAAAAAAAAAAATGAAATTGTCTTGTGCAAATGCTTCACAAGAGCAATGACAGTGACAGTGAAGTTGGCCAACATTTCCCAAAGTTAACTCTGAATCTAAAAACAGATTCACGCTTTTTTCAGCACTGGTTGTCAGGAGGTTGGTTTGAAACCCTACAAGGACAAAATAGTATTTAATACAACAGACAAACCAACACAGCAACAATGGCTGATGTTATCTTATGATCTAATGAACAGCATTAGTAGTTTGAGAGAGAAAAAGAAGAAAAACATAGAGCTTGGGACAGGTGGAGTGGGGAGATGTAGTTTACCTCCTGTTGTAGCTGGAAGAGCTGCTTCCTGCTGGCAGCAGCAGTCCGACTGCACGGACAAGCTTCAGCAACACCAAGACACCTGCAGGCACCCAACACTGCCAGCTGCAAAACACAGAGAAGATGGAGACTAGTACTCACTACATAACTCTGTAGTACAAGTTACTCAGAAACTATTCTCAAGTATAACAAAGACCCTTTGTATGAAACCTCATGGCAGTTTTTACTACAGTGAAAGTATAGGCAGTTGTTGCCAATGCTGGCATAGTAACTTTCTGCATTTGCAGATTCTAAGCCAATAGGAATGCCCTCTTTCTGAAATGACCTGTGACTGGCCACAAACCCTAAATCCAATCTTTCCATTTGTGTCTCTCTGGTGGCCATCTGCAACACATTAAAGATAGAATCTGGTGAATGTCACTGGAGTGAGACCATTTTTTAAGCATTTACCTCACTGTATAAAATGACCTACTGTAACCCCAGGATAATCACAGCCTCGTAAAACTTTACACCCATAAACTAGAGATGTTGGGCATTCAGAGGGAGGATGGCTATCACAAGTGTATTTATAACAAGGGGGTTTCTTAGCAGTTGCTTGTCATCCAATCACTGAAAAATGCAGTTCCTACAGAAATCTCCAAATGTCAAAAGTTTTGATACCAAATGACAGCATTTCTTTTCTATGGTCTTTGTGTCTTAATGTGGTATTTTGGAAGGATTTGTGACCATTTTATTGATTCTTGAGTGGTCAACAATGGTTTCATTTTGCACCAAATCTGTTATGGTATCAACACCAAAATTGCCGCAACCGTGAGACATAGTTGAGCCTGAGAATGTTAAGTGCTTCATTTTGGGAACTGGACTTGCTTGAGTTTCTTGAAGACGTTTTGTGGCCCATCCAAGAGTTCAGAAACTTCAGTTAGAACTTCAATTCTAACTGACTGATGCTGAGTCGCAGGCTTTTAAACTGTGTGGGTGTGAACCCTTACAGAGTTGTTGTGGTCACATGTGAGCTCTGAGTTTCAAACTCGTTAAGGTCACATATGAGTCATTGACCCACCCAGCTGTCTTGTGTGTCATTAGGATTAGATGGGTCCAGGTGTGAATTTTTATTTTTTATTTAATCTTTATTTTATCAGGCAGTCTCACTGAGATCAAGATCTCTTTTACAAGAGAGACCTGCGAACAAGGAACATTCACAATCAGCAGACAAAACAACACACAACAAACAAAACAACAAGATATAAAAGGAATTAGCAGAAACAGCTACAACAATCATAGTAAACATCAGACAACAAAGATTTAAAATCTCCAAGATGAATGAATGTCTCAAGTTTAAGGGCAGATTGCAGTTCATTCCATTTAAAGGGAGCATAATATCTGAAACCAGTTCTGCCAACATTCGTGCGTGTATATGGAATATCTAAGGTTAGATAGTTACTGGATCGTGTTCTGTAATTACTGGATTTAAATGAGAGAAGAGATGTGAGGTCATTAGCAAGTTTCAGCAGTAGAGCTTTGTAGATGAATAACATGAGATGGATACTTCTACTAGACTGCAATGAAGTCCAACCAACCTTTTGATACAGAGTACAATGATGAGTGCGAAAATTATCATTAGTAATGAAGCGTAACGCACTGTGATACACAGGATTTAACTGCTGAAGAATTGATGGGGCAGTGTGACAATACAAGATGTCACCATAATCAAGGACAGACATGAAAGTTGACAGTACAATGATTTTTCGGTCGGAGGGAGACAGACAGCCTTTGATCCAGTTCAAGAAGCCTAATTTGATTTTTAGTTTTTGAGTTAACTGTTGAATGTGAATCTTGAATGATAAATTGCTGTCAAGCCAAATTCCAAGTATTTGTATGAGTCAGTGAGAGTAATGTGGGTGCCATTTAAGGTCTTGATGGCAGGATAGTCAGAGTCACTAGTGGTGGAAGTGGAGAATACCAAGTATTTAGTTTTTTCTGCATTTAAAACTAGTCTGTGGTTATGGAGGGATAACTGTAGGGCATCAAAGGCAGTCTGTAGATGAGTCAGGGCTTGGGATGGGGTAGAACCGGGGGCATATATGATACAATCATCAGTAAAAAAGTGGACATTAAATTATTGATTCGGGAGAATTATGTTATTAATGTATAATGTAAATAGCAATGGTCCAAGGATAGACCCCTGTGGCACCCCGTTTCTGATAGTGAGTGGACTTGATTGAGCACCATCAGCAACAACAGTCTGAGTTCTGTCAGTGAGGTAAGAGTGGAACCAGTTAAGTGAAGAAATATCTAAGCCTATGGACTGTAATTTATGAAGAAGAATTTTATGATCAACAGTATTGAATGCTTTTGAGAGGTCAATGAAAAGAGCAGCACAAAACTGTTTATTATCCAGGGAGGAAACAATGTTATCTATGACTGAAACTGCAGCTGTAACTGTGCTGTGACCCGGGTGAAATCCAGACTGTTGTGGCTGAACTAAGTTTGATGAGTCGATAAAATAGCGTAGTTGATAATTGACCAATGATTGCAGGATTGAGTTCATACCAATCGTAATCATCTATCTCATCATACGGATGAGATGGATGCAAGGTCATGCTAACCTTGACCTCTGACCGTTGATCACCAAAATCGAATCAGGTCATCCCTGAGTCCAAGTTAGTGTTTGTGCCAAATTTGAAGAAATTCCCTTACAGCGTTCTTGAGATATCACGTTCACAAGAATAGGACTTACATATGGATGGACAGCGCAGAGGCATAAAAAATAGAAAGATTAGTTTCTATATTTCTTATGTTTTACTATTCCAAAACTGTATAGTTTATCAACTCTCCAAGAACTCTCGACAAAAATAAATGAGGAACTGGACTAACTGCTTCTTTTTGCCTTGTGGCACCCTGGGAGGTTCCTCTGGCCCCGCAGTTACACCGCAAAACACTGAAGAACATTCACATTTGACATGATCACACAGAGCGTGCATCAAGTTTTCATCATGTTACAATACAACATTTTGGTATGATTTGTGTGACATACTCACTAAAATTATGGACACATCAATTCCATCAGAACCAGCACTTTTTCTCCTTGGAAATGTTAACAATTTGAAATGAATCAAAGCTACAGGAAAATTATTGATTTATTTATAGCTCCTGTTGTTTCTAGGAAGTGTATTGCATTTACCTGGAAGTCAGATTCCCCCCTCTCTACATCAAAGTGGACATCAGAAATTATGATTTGTATGCCTCTAGAGAAGATTATCTATGTCCTGAAAAACAGACATGATGCCTTTTTACAGATTTGGCAGACTTTCCTTGAGTATATAGAAACATAACCTTTATTAACTGTGGACTCACTTTAATCTCTGAACTGGCTCCATCGTAAACTAAAAGGAATGTCCAGGCACAATGGTTGAGATATCTTAGTGACAAGAGACTCACAAAATAGATTAAAAAAAAAATTCACTGTTTTTGTGAGATGAGTCTTTATATTGAATTCTTTGTTTGTTTATTTGTTTGTTTTTTTGGAGGGAATAGGTTGTGATGTTAATGCTAAATTGAAAAACTTTAAATAAACGAAATACAAAAATAAAAAAACTTTTTCATCATGTAGTGTAAAAATTACCCCCCCCCCCCCCCCCCCTTCTCTCTCTCTGTAACGTGAATGGTGCTCTCTCACCTCCAGAACACTTGCATCTCTCTCTGGGCTGTACTGAGGTTTGGTTCCTTGGTAAGCTCTCTGCTCCTTCACACTCAACATGGAGAGAAGTTCCATGCACTGTCGACTCCGGGCTACAAAAACACACATGCACACACACACACACACACACACACACACACACACACACAGATGCAGCTGACAGCTCTGGAAAAATCTTGTAAGTGGACGCAGGGACTATGTGGTCAGTTATTTAGATGCAAATTCTGAGTGTTGGTGAGTTGGGGTCACACACTAAGGGTTGAACTGCATGAGGTTTAGTGACTCCACACACTGACAGACAGATCTACTTGACTTCACAGGTGGAGATAATATGTGCAGACATGTCTAGGTCACCTAAAATGATTCTACATTATTCAGTAATTACCAGAATTCTCCGTCCGGAGCTGCTGGATCTCCCTCTCTCTTTCCTCCAGGTTGTCAGTCAGAGTCTTGTTCTCACTCAACATTCTGATTACAACAACAACAACAGCAACAACAACAATAAAGTTACAATACAAACCAATCAAAATAGCACAGACATGAGTGTTGTGTGGTGTAAATCTGAACCTGTTGTATTTCTGCTCCCAGGATTGCTGAGACTTCTTCATCTGGACCTGGCTGAAGCTGAGTTCCCACTGCAGGCTGTTCACCTCCTGAAAGAAATGGTAGCAATGTATTTGAATTATGACTCCTATATTACATAACACCAAGTCGCATGCCTCTAGTTTTATATACAAGTTTATATGCAAGCCCGGCAGCACGGTGATGTGGTGGTTAGCACTGTCCCCTCACAGCAAGAGGGTTCCTGGTTCAATCCCAGGAGGGAGCCCTTCTGTGCCCTTCTGAGTTTGAATGTTCTGCCCATGTCAGCGTGGGTTTTCTCCGGGTACTCCGGCTTCCTCCCACAGTCCAAAGACATTCAGATTGGGGATAGGTTAATTGGTGACTCTAAATTTTCCATAGGTATGAATGTGAGTGTGATAGTCTGGTGACCTTTTCAGGGTGTACCCCGCCTCTCGCCCATTGTCAGCTGGGATAGGCTCCAGCCCCCCCACAACCCTCAAGAGCATAAGCGGTTAGAAAATGGATGGATGGATGGATATTAGGGCTGCTCGATTAATTGATTTTTAATCTAGATTACGATTTGGGCTTTCAACGATTATGAAAACAAAATTATCGACATAAAACAATTATGCGCTTCTTGTCAGAAGTCAATATCAGTCAATCAGTCAATATTCCTAAGAGATCGATTTTAAGTGTTGTTCAAAAAATTCAAAATGGCGGAAAATCTATAAAACCGGAAGTTATGGGTTCTTGAGGCAAATTTGTTCCTCATGAGGAGAGGCATCTCTGTGCAAAGTTTCATGTCTCTACGACATACAAGGCATGAGATATGCCCATTCAAAGTTTGCAATTTCAATCGGTTGCTATAGCGCCCCCCTTTGGCCAATTGATGTAATATTGCTTCATTCGC
>NC_065513.1:5837876-5847765 GCF_006386435.1 Epinephelus moara
GGCCATGTAGCTTTGGATTTTTTTCTTCCTCATTAATAAAACCCTTCATTTAAAAACTGCATTTTGTGTTTACTTGTGTTATCTTTGACTAATGTTTAAATTCGTTTGATGATCTGAAACATTTAAGTGTGGAAATCATGCAAAAAAGTAAGAAATCAGGAAGGGGGCAAACACTTTTTCACACCACTGTATATATATGTATGTATGTATGTATGTATGTTTATATAAGTATGTATGTATATATATGTGTGTGTGTGTGTGTGTGTGTGTGTAAACTGGTCGTAAATTAGCACCATTTCTTTTTCTTGTGTCACTGTGTTTCCTTTACTCTTTGATAAACAGGAAGAAAGCAGTTAGTTCCTGACTGTTGAGCAGAATGTTAAAGCAAACAGACCAAGCCCTTATTTGAGCAGCCTGCACTCACACTTACCTTCTCCAGAGCTTTAGCCCTCGCCTCACTCTTCTGCAGCAGACTCTTAGTGTGACTCGTGGCTTTGTCAAGAATGGCCTGCGTGAAGAAGAGCAATTTTTAGTCATCGGCTAAACAAAGTTAAGACTCTGCAGGTTTTCACCTCAGTGTATTACTCTCTTCTCTCTGAAAAAAAAACTGTTCTAAGACTTCAAAGACAAAGATGTTTCAAACATTACTGGTGTTCACGATCTGTCTCACTGCCTTTGTCACTGTATGATGTTCACACATAATATGATGGTAGACTAGTAGATGTGTAGAACTGTCCAAAGATGACTCTTTTACCAAATTTTTTAAACTCCATCAGGGACTGGAAGGCATATCATTTTGAGCAACTTTATACTGAAAAAGCCAGAGTTGTCCGTAAGGCAAAGGAAAGTGTTGGCAGTAAGAAAAACACAAAATATCACCATCCTTTATGTCAAGGAGACGTGAGACCAGAACTGGGAAAAAAATTTAATTTCACTTTCCTTTTCCTTTTCAAAGCTATTAAAGTAGGACACTACTTTAATAGCTTTGGCCATTATTTCTAACAGAACTTTTTCTTCACAAGCCTCATTGTTCAGTGTTCCTCCGAACAGCATTTTTGGCCCTTTTGCCTTCACCAGTTAACAGCAGAAACCATCAGGAAACATGGAGCGAGATTAAAGGAGATATTATGTCACAAAATAGCAGTCTTAAGGGGTTAAAAACCGCAGCAACACAAAGGGTCCCAAGTGGAATTTCCTTAATTTTAAAGGGTCACAAGAGAAAAACATTGAGAACCACTGTTACCATTAGGTAGCCTAACAAGGACACCTGCTAAGCAGCGTTCTTGATGGATACTTACTTCATCGGCTGTCTGGGCACTCTTGTGAATCCAGCTGAATTTTAGAACAGTGAAGAGGAAGATGCAGTACTTTGGTATGAACGTGTTACTCTACCTTCCCCTGTAAGATCTTCAGGGCTTCATATTTGCCTTCAAGGTAACGATGTGCCACCTCCAGCTCACAGCATAACACATCTATCACCTGTCAACACAGCAGAGCCATCAGTTAAAGTCTGCCAGGCTGGAGTTAAATCAACACAGTTATGTCAGTTATTCTTTGTCTTTTTTTCTTCACTTTTCCTACCTCAGCTGCTTCCTGTAGTCTGTCTTTCAGCTCGTCCTTGGACAGGTCACCCAGGGAGCCTGATGATTCACATAAAGCATGCTCAAGCTTTAGAGGTCACAGAAAATGTTTGTGCACAATGACACCTTTTCAAAGTCACATCTTCAAAGAGCTTGAAAAGGTTGTTACAGGCTAAGCACGTGGGTTTGGAGTTTGTGGTTTAACTTGTGATTGGAATAAAGTTAGTTGTTCACCTAACTGGGGAAAAACTGTTTCATTTTATTAAGGCAACACTAACCTTTCTGGAAATTTTACGCTTTTCTTTGTTTAGGTTAAAATGCTATTAATAAGCTGATGGCACACAAAATTGTAAGTGAATTCCACCAGAGATAAAAAATAAATAAAAAATACTCAGTATTAGAGCCCAGTTGCACCATTGTGGTTAAATAATGATTGAGGGTCAATGACGCTTTTCTGGACTGGAAAATAAATTCAAAATCCTAGTTCACACAGCAGTCGTCCTTGTCATGCAACACTGTGGAGACATCAACTACATGGAATTTGAATCATTTCATTCTTCTTCTTTTGGGGCCCAAACTATTTCAAATGTCAATAATATATTTTGTGACTGAATTATACAGTTTTTATCTCTTTTAAAGAAGTTACTATTGGAGAAAAGAGGTACAATATCAGTAAAATAGCTGATTCCAAACTAAACTAGGGATGGACAATAATATCAGCCCTTCATCGGTATCGATGGTATCGGCTATAAAATAAATCAGAATCGGCCAACATGCTTTTTCTTATTTTACACAATGAATATATTACATATACTGAAAAGTGTTGTATTTCATTAGCCTGAGTGTCAGACTAAAGCTCCCAGAACCTTCAGACTGACATCGCCTCCATTGAAGGCGATTTACAAGGGGGAGGGAATTTGATTTTTCCCTAACCAATCAGTAGAGATCAACGACTCACCCAGAATCTGACGTCATTAGTATCCATGCCTCGGGGGTGCCTAAAACATGCGAGCATTGCCTGTTTAAAATGCCTCCGTCGTCGTGCACGCCCAACTGCATCGCCGTTAAATCCAGTTTAGCAGCTTCCTTAATTTGGTCCTCCATTAACGCGAGTAGTGGCGAAATACCTCGATAGCATCGCTAATGTGGTCTGTAGGATCTGTAGCGGTCGCCATTGTTGCTATCCTCACCAGTTACCCACCGGTGCACAGCTTGACATTAGCGTGGCGCTGATTGGCTAATCACTAGACCCGCCCCCATCCCCGGCGTTCATTGGTCCTTCCATCTTTTAGACGAGATAAATCGCAAATTCATCCAGTATGCCAGACCAGAGATGCAAGCCTACTCAGTTGAGTGGGCGGGGTCTATGGTCTGGAACCAGGCTAGTATTTCATGACTCCATCTGCTGGTGGGCCATCACGAAAGGAGTATGCATGCATAATATGATGTTAATTCCACCACAGAGGAGAATTGATCTCTAAAATTAGGTGGGGAAAAAAGTGGATATATTGATATCAGTATCAGCCAAATGATGGATATATCGGGGGAAAAAAAACAATATCATGCATCCCTTCTTTGAACAGTAGTTTATATATAATTAGCACAGTAAGGAAATAATCTGGGCAGAAAAACCTCCTTATGTGTTCATATGAAAGCCAAGTTTCTAAATTAGCAATTACCATTGCAGAAACAGCATTGCTCAGAACAACCTACCAATCTCCTCACTTCTGCCTAATGAACTAACTCAATTCCCAAATATTTCACAAAATTCCAAACATACTGAACCTAACTGTATGCTAGCTGTCCAATTAGCACTAGAGTCAGTTTAAGGACTAGTTTCCTAATAAATCAAGACCAAAATACAAAGCTGTTTAAGATGTTTTTTAACACAACTTCAGAGTGTGTATTGTGTATTTATGCAAAATGACAAGAAGTCATAAAGTCTGCTAGGGATGCACGATATTTGATTTTTTGCCAATATTCAATATGCTGATATACAACAACTTATTTGACTGATAACTGATACCAATATTGATATATCCACTTCTTTTCCACACTTTATGTTAGAGATCATCAAGTCTCTTCTGTAGTAGAATTAACATCATATTATACCTGCACACTCTTATTGAGATGGTATTCATTTATTTTGCAAAATAAGAAAAAGCATGTTGGTCGATACTCACTGTTTATTTTAAAGCCAATATCGGCCGATACCAATGACATGCCAATATTGTTGTGCATCCCTAAAGTCTGCAATTCCAACTGAAGGTGAAATAAGGTAATCTGATGGTATCTCGCCTATCTTGCCATTTGATCCTTGTTTAGCTCCTGTGTTACAGTAAAGGGACAGTTTACAGAGGTTCTTACTGGAGCGCGGCAGCTTCCAGCGGGCTCTCTGCTGCCTCTCTGCAGCCTTCAGTCCAGGGATCCAGGCTGCTTCTCCTGCATGGCTGCCACTCCTGAGCAGCTCTGATCTGGACAGCAGACTCTCTGTGAGACCAGCAAAGCTCTGGCTCTTCATCCGTATGGAGCTGGGCGCTGCTCTGACTTCCATCCCGTCACCAAGATCTCCATCCACCATGTCATCATCCAGACTGTGGGCCTCACTGACCTCCTGCATCTGCTCCAAGTCAGACCTTACATTACATTCACCATAGTATGCATCTATTTAAATTGCCAAACCACATATAATTTTTTTACACAAGTGTGATGGAATTCCTTTGCATTTTATCCCTTATTTTGCTTTATTGGTATTAAGTTACCCCCTAGCCTTTAAGTTTCACAAAATCAAAATAGATCACAGCACCAAGTTTCTGTGTGGTTATATCATCTATAAACAGTGTCTTAATGGTCTGGGACACTGTAGGGATTAGGTCATTTCTCCTACAAGAACTAACTTAGTGCTGTGGTTTGGGTCACTGCAACCAACTCAGCTGCTGTTTTTCGCTAGAACATGTATTCAGTTAGCTTCAGTTATTTATTAGCATGTGGCATCAGAATGTTGTGTTGTTTACAAATGCTGAAAATACTCATAGATTAGATACCACGATGTTGTACCACTGTTTTCTGCATTTTGACTTTGTGCGCGTCACTAAATCACAGTGCAGTCCTTTTTATACTTACACCACCAAACTTAACACTGTTATACCATATAGAGGAGTTAAAACCACAGTAGGGGAGACTGGGAACAAATGTAACAGTTTTTGGTTTTGGTATCATTACTCAAAAACCTTTTAAACTATTAGGATATAATTATTTTCTTATGTAGGTAAATTGTGTCTTTGCATTCTAACAGTCATCACATGTTTTTCAAGCAACGTTATCTGCTCCCGTGTGACTGTAACAGCATATGGGGGCAACTGTAACAACAAATGTAATACGTTCATGTACATTCCAAGGAAAACAATAAACTCCCAAGAATATAGATACAGTTAAAACAATTTAATATCAATTTAACAATGAATCCCAATTTAAGTAAGACAGAGAAATTAATAATATAGTTATACAAATATAAAAACAAAACTCTGACAAATATGAGACTTCAGTTTGTCCACTGGCAGGCAGAGAGGGATCGTCACAGACAAGTGATGAGGGTGTCAGGGCTTTTTAAAATCTGCACCAATTCGGTCTGTTATGAGAGCCAATCCACCTCCCCCCACTCACAAATATATGAGTTGATAAATGAATTGAATCTTTATCTCCCTCTCAACCTCCCTACATTCATATTTTGAGTGTAGCGTTGCAACAGTATGAGATTTTCATGGTACGATAACTGTCTCACAAAATATCGCTGTTACATTGTATCATAATATTACAAAATTATGATTATCATCATCAGTCAGAATGACCCTTAAAGGAATGAACAGAGGGTTATCTTTGGCTGACCAAGCATTTGTATTTATTTAGTTTTTAGTTTTGTATGTACTTATTTATTAAGCATGTGTAAAAAGTCTCCCTTTGAAAATAACTACAATATAGTTTAGATTAAAACACACACAAAGTTAAAGATGAATTTGACTGATATCAAATCATTATAACATTTTCTATAGATTTTGTGATAATATCATTATCGTGAAATCTTTAAGCCACTATAATTGTGTCAAGAAAATCTGATATGTTGACAGCCCTGCTTTGTAGACATCACGTGAATTATAATTTTTTGGTCATCACTGAAACCCCTTAAAAACTGTCTTTATGACCAGGGTGTCAGAAATCTGGCAGGTTGTGTAAAAAGCTACATTTGAGTATTTGTGAAAAGTCCAACTGACTGTAAAGCTGGTTGTTAGAGTATAAAATATTATATCCAGTATCCAGTATTATCTATGCGAGGTGTCAGTGTTTTCTGACCTGTTTGAATGGTGACCCTTAGAAAAAAAAGCTACTTTCAATACCTTTAACCCCTTATCATTTGCCATGTCCTATTGAAAACTCTGCATACAGTGATACTGGTTTCAGTAATTCAGCTCTGTGCTCCAGTGGCCTGCTGACTATGGATCATCTAGATGACATCTAGACGATTTATTTATTAAAATACTTAACAAAAATACACAAAAAGGCACAAACAAATTCTGAGATACACGTTACAATATTTGTTACAAAAAAGTTCCCTTAAAGTTTTGAGGGTTTTTTTTTTTTTTTTTTTTTTATGTAAACGACTTCCTCTTACCTGCGACTCTGAAGCAGTGAACGTAATATTCCTCGGTGCTTCACAGCCTCCAGCGACACGCGGACAAAAACAACGTTTAGTTAAATATTACTTTAATGTTACCTACGAAGAGACACCTCCAACAAGTTCAATATATGAACCCAGGGTACTATGAGGTGAGTCCTTCCTCCGCCAGTCGCGCAGTCTGAATGCCACCTGCTGCGTCAAGCTCAGACACTAACTACATCCGGTCGTCACTTTCAAAATAAACTCCAGATAGTTTGTATACAAAAACAAAGTACGGCGCTGGAAATACACACATAATAAATAATTAAAAACGTTCCATAAAAATAAACGACATAAAAACTACACTAATGCACCGCATTTAACCTACAGAAAACAGAGTATGATATAAAACTGTTTTTTGCGTTATGACAAACACAAACTTAAATGCATACATATGTATTACTGGATCAACATATATTAAAAACCGTTTATAAGGTCAAATCATTTCTTGAGTTTAAGTTGAAAGTAGTGTAGTGTCTTCCAGCATCAGTGAGTCACTATCTCCAGAGGGAATATTTAAAGGAGCCTCATGTGAAACTGTTGAGTAAATATTGGATGAAGGGGTGTGTGAAAGGAGAGTGTAACAGCCAGATAATGTTCAAATAAAGAGCCAAATGATCACCTTTTACACATTATTTTTATTCACAGGCTTATTTAGATTTAAACAACTTATCCCTCAATAAGCTTTTACTGTAATATTCCTTATTTTCCCATCCTTTCATGGTAACAAAATGTCAGTCAAAGGTCGGGCTTGTTCCTGGGCAGTCCTCAGTTACAGGTTAATCTAGGCTCAACAGTCACTGAGAGAAACAAAAGGATGTTAAATACAAAAACAAGTGCTGAACACTTTGCACTTAAAACAAATAAATACTGACAATATTTCAACTGGTACAAGTGAACTGTTAAGGGTCACTTCAGGAGATTATTACAATTTATCCCCATACTTTCATAGTACTATGAGCCTGTTTCAAGCAACAGAATCACATTCAGTTCAGGTTCTACAGGACAACAACCTTGTTTGAAAAATGTATCACATATTTTACAGATGAAACCTCAAAAAGGCAAAAGTACAGGTTATACCAGATGTTATGATTACATGGAAAGTTCTTTGAGTTCTGGGATCAGTCTTACAACTGTGGAAAAAAGTTGTCAAAGATTGAAGTCAGAATTCTGCGGGCGAACAGTTTAGTGAACATTTTAACAGTAACAATGTTTTTCCTCAAAAATTTCAAAAATTAATCTCAGAACTCATTTTCATATTTTGCATGGCACTAATCTGCCTCCATACTAACCAAATACTCAATTTCAAAAAAACTCCATACAACAAAGGCACTGACGATGAAGAAGTGAATCTGTGTCACAGTATGACAGTGGATGTATGGCAGAGTTTTGTGTGTTAGTCACTGATATAGTCCTCTATGATCAGGTCCTCCTCCTCCAAAAGGACTTGGCTTGTCGTAGGTTGGGGCTGACTGGCTGGCAGACCCTCCTCACCCCCATGCTGAGGTTCCTCTTCCTCCTCCTTTTCCTCCCCGCTATCTTCCTCCAGCTGAGCTGGCTCTTTGTCTGTCAGAGCCTCCAGTTTTAATCTGCACACACAACACAAAATCAAAGACAGAAATAAAGACAGAGTACAAAGGTAAGGTCTAACACAGTTTACAATGCCAGAGTAAAAAAAATATCTGTTTGAAATGAATTAACAGATACTGGTTTTCAGGAATCCTCAACGTCATTCTACATCAGCATGATGTATGCTAAACCACAGGGATCCATAGAAATAATCAATGGCATAGCTTTGGTTTGACATGTACAGGGAACACAAAGTCAACCAGAGGAAATAATTATGTTTCATAAACAATCCTAAAACCCTGAAACTTGTGGTCCTTCACTCCTGTCATTTCTCCCTCTTCATATTTCCCACCAGTATAGACTACTGCTGTAACATGGCTAGATGGATTACTTGGATTGCAGACTCTGACGACTCAGAGACACACATGAATCTGACTGCATTATGGGAAGAGAAAATGTCTGAAGTACCTGTTGGGGAACCTCCTCAGTGACATCTGACCCACGTCCTGGATAAAAGCTATCTGAGCTGAGAGACAGTGTAGCAAAGACCACTTTTGTTAATCAATCCTCATAAATTTTATCCACAGACACACTTATTCAAATGCGTTTACAGAGCTCTGTTGAATGTGATGAGATACCAGCCTGTCACAGCAAACAGGATTTAAGGGTCATGACAACACATTAATAATCTTTGTTTACAGTTTACAAAAATGACATTGTTCAGCAGTGTTTGACAGTGCTGGCTGCACCACAGCGCAAAATGACAAAACCAATATGAATGAAGCCAGTGTTGGGCAAGCTACTTGGAAATTGTAGTGAGCTAAACTAGTTACTCTACATTAAAATAATGTTTCACTTCATTGAGGCTATCCCCAAAGAAATGTAGCAAGCTAAGCTATGAGAAAATAGCAGAAGTAGCCTGCCACTTGCAAAGCTACTTTTATGTTTTTACTTTATGTCAAATCAGTGTTATCTCTGTGATAAGAAAAACTTGTAGCAAAACAAATAGGCAGGCAAAAATGTTCAGTTGAACTGTTATAAAACAACACACTTAAATTAAAACCTTTTTTGTGACATTTGAACATGCCCTTCAATTGCATGACATCAGCAGTCAACCTATTGCTCTCTCTCTTTCGTCTTCCTTCTTAATTCATGTCTCTGTCTTGGCCTCGTTCAGTAGGCTTTCTGGCTACGTAATTCAAAAATAGAATTCCAAAATACTCTCACTCACTCACTCACTCACTCACTCACTCACTCACTCACTCACTCACTCACTCAGCTCTCAACTATATTGTCAGAAAAGTCAAGGCCAATCAAACCATAGAGAGGATAATGTTCATTATTGATCTCACTAGTTACAAAAAACCTTTCAAAACAATCTGTACTTTCAACTTCATTACTGTCCAAGGTTTGTGTGCAGTATAGTGTGTGTGTGTGTGTGTGTGTGTGTTTTACCTTGGTTCCTCATAGGATTGGTAAGTTTGGCCAGGTATGGCAGCAGTTCAGTCTGCAGGCTGACTGGTGTCAGACAGAAGCTCCTAAACAGTGACTGAGCAGCCAGGCAGTTCTCTCGGTGCTAACAGAACAACATCAGTCTCATTACAGTCTGATCCACTGTCGCTACATTCAAAGTTTACATCTACATGACACACATTACAGGACGCAAGACAACAACACTGTCCAGTTGTTTTGGTGACCCAATCATAATTCAGCTTTTGGATTTAGCGTTTTTGGGGTATATTTACTGCCTTTACTTTTAAGTTCATATCACAGTCATTATAAAGGCTACACACACATGCTATATCAATGTGGGCTATCCAGATTTGCCATCATTTCATGTCCTATGTGCCTGTATTTTATATTAATTTTTATATCAATGAAAAAAACAAATCTGTGTGACTAAATTCTTACATTTTTACATGTATCTCAGCATAGCAAGTTGGAAGTTGACATATTCTGCCATATATGAAGAGGGGAGACTCTCTGGAATCTGGCAATATAAGAACCATGATGCTGGGACATTCTGTCA
>NC_065513.1:5847906-5865392 GCF_006386435.1 Epinephelus moara
ATGGAGATATTTGCATCTTGAAAGCCGGACTACAAATGTGGATAGACAGGGAGAAATACACGCAAGCCTAAGACGTGGTAAGATACGATATTCCTCACTATATGAAGTGACTGACAACAAGATCTGTATAATGGATTGTAAAGAAATTCGTCAGGTTTTTATTTTGTAGACAATTGATCTGGATTTATAGCGTGATGGGATGACAGCACAATGATGTGTGTGGTCCTGCACTTTCATGTGATATGTGTGGCATTTCTGTGCGAGCCTGCATTCGCAATTAATCCATCCAAGAGTAATGTGTGTGCAAAGCTGTATGAAAGCTCTGTTGTACATAATTTTAGTGTAACTTTATCATTGTTTTTCGCTGTGAAAACATTGGACTACCGTCAAGTGCTTGGCCTTGTCGGAAAGCTACAATTCCGCTGTTTCGCTTATCGCTATGAGGCACGGTCGCGGAGAAAATCAATAGAGAAGAACAGGTGTGAATTTGGACGCACTATGCATCGTTCGGGCACATAGGGTTAAGAATGCTATTAGTAAAGATTATTTTATTATTTCACTCTATCAAGGACTGATGCCCTTTTTTGCTTGATCTGCCTGATTTGTTTTATCATTTATTTGGTCTTTTGTTTACCTTTACAAATAAATGACAGGAAATAGAAAATACAGAATGTCGATTAGTAACAGTCATTTATAATAGAGAAATGTCAAAGTTGTGCTTTATGACGACATTTACAAAATATGTCTTCATTATATGGTTTGTACACCTGATTGCACTGACTGTGTTTTTCAACTGTATCTTGCTCACAAATCTGGCCATCTATAACTGTAAACAAATTATCATTAGATTGTCAGTCACCCTCTTTATGGGGTTACGTTTGACGACAACATGTCTTCTAAACCAGTCTTAACGATGTAGTTGGTAACTTTTATAAAATACGTTTTTTGTCATGTTTGCTGAAAATGTCACTAATTAAAGTACATGAGACGGATAGTGTGTGAAAAAAATCCCAGTCCTCCTCCTTGTCAAAGTGCTTCAAATGGTATTTGCTAGAATCTACTGTGTCTGAATGCAAACAACCAATCAGAGCCTAGGATTTTCTAACACAACTGTCAATCATGTCAATCACTGCTCATGAAGTATGGAATACAGAAGGGCTCTTAACTTCTGACGTTTGTAATAGTAAGTCAAACTTGTTTGTCTAAACAGGTAACAATATAACGTCTTAGCGCACCAAATGTGCCTTTAGACGACAGAAAATCCCTGTTAACAAGTATATTTCTGACATCTTAAGACGTTTAATATTGGGTGCAACCATTTCACCAGTTTCAGAGGGGAAACTTAACTCCGATTTAACAAATCCGCAGTGCCAGAAATGTGGCAGACGAGTGGAGCACTGGCTGGTAATCATCACATTTATTCACTTTACATGGAGCTAAAATTAATACAGAATTATGTAAATTTTTTGCCTCATGTGTTACTGTCTGTTTATGAGTCATAAGAAATCATAATTCATCTTTTAGGAGTTGATGTTTACTGTAAGCTAGCTCGGGCTCTGTTAAATCTAATAATATGCCAACAGGACAAGGCAAGCTAATCGCTAACACGCTTTGTTAAAGAGGAAACAACAAATGCTTTATGATGACTGTCAGAGATGATGGAGGTATGATCACGTCATCTGTAACATAACAGGTCGTGTGTTCCACATGTATTATTTCCTAATCGCTCTAGAAAAGAGGATTAGCATATCATTAGCATATCGTTCTGTACCGTTGCAATAGGAAAACAGCAGTTCCAGTGCAGCGCCAGAAGTCGCGCCTATAATTCATGTAAGGTATCATGGGGGCTAGGAGTAAGGTGGATGCAAAGCTCAGTTTTCCTGTTGGTAGACAACAACCAATGGCATGGAGGCTTTGATGTTCTAAACGTCTAAAGATGTCAGAAACGTACTTGTTAACAGGGCATTTTCTGTCATCTTAACACGCATTTCACTCATTGAGACACATTTTCACCTGTTAAGACAAACAAATTTGACCTATTAACATGAACGTCAAAATAGACGTTTAGAGCCCATCCACGCTCCATAGTAAACTGCAGTAAAACTAGGCACTGCTGAATATGAATCAAGAGTCTGTTACTGCATTGCCTATTTCTCACCTCAAATGTTGTCAGAAACCTATTTACGTACTGCTTAGCTGTAAAAATGAGAAATTTTGTGACCCGTCTGCCATGTTGGATCCAGTTGAGCCAAAATGAACCACCACTCACCCGTCGGAGCAAACTCTCTGAGATTGGTTGTTTTCCTTGAGCCGCAATGGATTCTAGCAGATGCAATTAAGAGCAATGGATTCTAGCAGATGCAATTAAGAGCACTACAGGGAAGACAGACTATTTGTCTTGTGTATGCTGTGTGGGTATACTTACTAATTGTAGCTTTTAACTTTAAACCACAGCTAAGCTAATGACAGAGCAACAGCCCCAATGTGTCTCACCTTCTTGTTGACCAGCAGCCAGCTGGGTTTGTGAAGTGGTCTGAAGCCAACAGAGACTTGTTGAGAGTTGGCGTAAAGGAGCCCCCTGGTGGCCACTGAATACCCATAATGCTCCATAGTGCTGCGACTCTGCAAACAACACAGCACAGCACAGCACAGCCCTTTATACAGACAACACAGACTACTTTTCACTGACAAGCCACCATGGCCCATACTGTTAATAAACAGGTAATAGCAATGCTAATACATCCGACCTGTCACTCTCTACTAATTACATTTCTTCACTGTAATACCACCTACTACACAGGAGAATGGACTGCTGTGATTACAACCTTCCATAGTCGTAAAATACTGTCTCACAGTATTATAAACCACTGTGTTGTGGTGCTGTGGAACTGAGGGTATGCTACATTCATGTGAAAGCAACACCTATATGGTATGCAAAGAACAGGAACTATTCGATTTCAGATTCTAGTTATCAAAGCATTAATGTCACTTTTTAATGTCTAGGGAAAGACTGACCGCCCAATCAGAAGTGAGGAGGTCAGCATCAGACAGGTACTCGCTGGCTCGCTCCACATCCTCCACCTCAGAGAAGAAGTCCAGGTAGTTCTGGTGAAGGTACAGGTTGAAGAACTCTCCAGACATGTGAGAACGCTCAACAACCAACTGAACAAAGAAACATAGACAGTTGAGCTCTGAGTGTTCTCAAAGACTAGTGGACATTTGGGCCTGCCATGTGTGTGTTAAAACTAGGAAAAAAAGGCATGTCTGCACCTCTGGGTCCACAAGTAATGCTTCTCTGTGATGATTGGACAGGTGAGGTGGTAGAGCAGGTCCATGGACACATTCTGCTGCTTCAGCACCTTCATGTTTCCCTCCTGTTAATGACAAAACAATCAAGCATACTATTTGCCTCATGTGTGATCAACCAAGGCCACAGTGCAGCATTCATCCTCTTCAGTGACCATATGCTTACAGCTGCAAAGGACTTTCACCAGGTAAATCAGCAAGGAGCACTGACAAAAACTGTATTTTATCACACACATTATGCTTCTTGTGATCCTCATAATCCAAATGACTAAGAAATGACTTTCTGCATGAATCCAAATCGGCTCAGTAATTTTCTAAAACAGCTGCTAAAGATAGTTTATATCCAGAGTTACACAAACAGGATGAAATTGTGTATTTGTTTGGGACTTTTTTAAGCAGCAGATTAATCCACATTTGGGGGTCGAGTGAGTGTTTGTGGCAGCAGGACATTTTATGAGGGATTGAGTCAAAATAAACTACAGTGTGTGATAATATAGGAACATGTCACCCAGCACAACAGTGTGGTTCACTGATGGAGCTCCATGGCAAAGACGGAGAAGATATACACACTGTGCTTGTTAGCAGGATACCATAAAACTTCAATTAAAAGCCCAAGTCCCAGTGAAACACCTTTTTTTTCATACCTGTCTGCATTAGTCTTCGTAGCTTAGCGCCACAAAAGGGTGTAAGCTTTTTACGAAGATTGATGCACTGTTAATCTTGCAGTCAAGTATTTTATACCCATACTGTGCGTGGTTGTGACCGTCACCTACCCTCCCTGGAGACTAGCCTATCAGCCTTTATTGGAAAAACTTCCTAATATGAGCCAGAGAGGGCCGTGTTACACCATAGTGTGTCAAGGGGAAAGTAAGGGACAAGCAGGGGGGATTGAGGGACAGGTGCTTAAGTCCTGACTTATATAGCGACAGTGCATGCGGAGAAGAAGGAGTTAAAAAAAAAACAAAAAAACAAGAGAAACAGGCAGTGTAGCTGATGTATTGTGGCCTTGAGATTGTTGTGCTCCATACAGATTACCGAAAATCAACAAATAAATGTATAATAAAGGAAAAAAAAAAGAAGAAGTCTATACTGAACACCAGAAATGTGAGAGTCCTGGTGGTGGAGGAAAGCCCGATTGTGGAGAAGAGTTGCCAGAGCAGTGTGGTAGGTTTGAGAAGCAACTGAGCCCCTTTTGAGTGATCCCATCAGTTCTTTGCGATGCGTCACGGAGCTGAAGTATCGAACATGCATGCGTGTATTTGAACCCTCCCAATGTGTTTATGAGAACCATCACCAGGGTCCAGGGCCAATGTCCCAGCTCAGCGGGGGAAGGCGGCCGGTAAGGCACCCCAAGGCCGCAGGAGCGCCCAGACCCCACGCCCGGGGAGCTGCAGAGGCCGCGGGACACCACGCAGGCCCAAGGACCCAGGGCGGCAATGGCCAGCACCCCCAGAGAGCTAGAGACGCACCCCAGACCCACCACCCAACGCATACCACTGACTAATATGTATAGCCTATATTCCTGCCCGGCTTGGCTGCAGAGCTGCGCGGCATGGCCGGTGTGGATGACACAATCGGTTAACATGGCCGCCGAAAGGAGGCTATTCGCAGCGCTTCTGTGTCCGGTGTGGCCCTGGCATAACGCGGTGTTGTGTCGGTATGCCAGGTGTCGTAATCCTAGGGTGCTGTAAAATGAGTGTCAAAACTCTCTCTCCCTCTGATGGGCTGTGGAGCTAGGTTAAACTAGTGATTCATTATTGATACGTTATCTGGAGCCTCATTTTTCTACAAGTTATATTCATACTAGTTTAAATAACTAGCAGAAGCACTCCGGCTTCCTCCCACAGTCCAAAGACATGCTGAGTGGTGATTAGGTTAATTGATAACTCTAAATTGTCCGTAGGTGTGAATGTGAGCGTGAATGGTTGTTTGTCTCTATGTGTCAGCCCTGCGATAGTCTGGCGACCTGTCACGGGTGTACCCTGCCTCTCGCCCATTGTCAGCTGGGATAGGCTCCAGCCCCCCCGTGACCCTCAAGAGGATGAAGCAGTTAGAAGATGGATGGATGGAATTTAAGGCCGGTCCCATATAGACGCCTGTGCCAAATATGGGCCCATTGAGTTCAGTGATTTAAGCAAATAACAGCCCAGGCTACAAACTGAAGTTTTATGGTATATAAATTGCTGATTTAGGTACTGTCTTTCCAAAAATCCTACCACAAACAAGAGAGAGGAAAGACTTGTATGGACCCTGGGACATGTGACTTACGTTTGCAGTGCAAGATCTTTCCCAGAGCTCTGAAGAGGAACAGAGAGGCATCTTTCCCCCCAATAGCCTGCACCTCTTCCTTCTCCTTTGTCAATTTGGACTTCTTCCTTCTCTGGTTTGTTGTGGAAGCCACATGTCTGTCCTTCTTCATCCTCCACAGCCCCTTTTCCAATGACGTGTCTGGACAGTTACAATGATGACAGAAGTTCTTTGACATCAGTTGATGTAACAGGGCAACAATAGTTGTTCTGAGGAAAGGTCATGTGGTCATTCAAATCAAAAGGTATTTATAGTAGATTTCACAGTTATATGTATGTGTACACTCTTGACTTCCCCTCTGCTGTGGTGTGTGGTTTTATTCCTGACCTGGAAGGGAGGAAAACTGGAGGCTGTTGATGGCACTGCGAATATCTCCTGAGCTTCCTGAGCACAGCGTCTCCAACACTGCCTGGTCTGGGACACACATTCTCCCACAGCTCTGCTAGGAATTATGGGAAAATACACTGTAGAAAACACATTAAAACTCGTACCAAAATGTGTAATCAACTGCAAGGCTTCCTCTCACCTTTCCTGCCTCCAGGGTTGAAATTCGAGTCAGGACCTTCATCATTGTGGTTGGAGCCACCGGATTAAAGCTGAAAAGAGCAAACACACAAAACAGTGTTCAGTGGAATCCAGTGGCTTCCCTTTAGAGGATTCTTGAGAGGATACACACAGGTCAGCAGCACGAGGAACGGTTTTGTTCAGTATCCTGTTAATCCGCATTTGATTACAGCAAATTCTAAAAATAAAGGCCAGAGTTCAAATAATGTCCGAGACAGAAATAATATTAACATGAACATATGAAGGCCAAAACATCCATGCAATTACCCAGCGGGCTCACAATGTGGTTAGATGTTGGTGTTTGGTTGAATTATGTTGTGATGTCAGGTGACCAAAATTCAATGTTAGTATGTCGTCTAATGCCAATGTCAATTTGATGGAGAACACTGATGACTCAAGATGCTTATATCTTGTTAGTTGTAAGTTGTGCGAACCAAAATCCAACTTCTTCCAAACATTCTTGTTTCACATTAAAAGTCTTTCAGAAGGGCTTATGCTCTTTCAGTCATTGAATGGCTTTTAATGTGAAACATCTGTGCAGAAGTGCTGGGTTTCACTCAAAGTAACTTAACTGTGATCGAAAAAACTGCAAAGTCGAAGCAGCTGTAACTAATTAGTGACTGAAAACAGCATTGAAGAGTGGTGAGAATGACTCCATTATACTGACGGAATTATCCATCCAATTATCATAGTCACTTATGCTTGACAGTCACAAGGGAGCTGCAGCCAAACCCAGCTGACACTGGGCATGAGGCGGGGACACACACCATGGACAGATCACCAGTCAAGCACACAGCTGAACTGTTTTGAGCAGAGAATCACCTGTGTTGGCTGGCTTTCTTTAATTTGACAAATGACAGGTTAAACACAGGTCAGATAACTCCAGTCAATTCTGGTCACATCCACATATATGTGCAATTAAGGCCTTATTTACACCTGGTATTGACATGCGTCTTGGATGATCCGATCACAAGTGGACAGCACGCAATACAAGTGTTGACAACCACCAAGATGCATTGTGATCCGATCACTCAAACCACTTGCTGAGGTGGTGTGGGATGCATTTGATCACACATCCTTTGTAGTGTAGATGCTAATACATAAGGCTGCACATTGAATTGAATTTTAATCACAATCATGATTTGGACTTCCCACAAATAAACGAAAATGATCGGTTACTATACTGATCTTAAAATGCATGCTCTACTCATGGAAATCCTTTGCATATCCAGCTGTACCGACACAGACGCTAACGTGACTAGTGAACATGTTAGCATGCAGCTGGTGAGATTGTGGTTGTGATAATGGTGCATGGCACCTTTTGACCCTCTAGCAAAAGTGAAGTAGGCAGTAGCGAAATCTGGGAACAAATGGTCAGCTGGAGACACGTTACAGACACAGTGTGAATGGCGATGTGTCTCGTCCGTCCACTCAAATCACTGAAACGCATGTTAATACCAGGTGTAAAGAGGCTCTTTGAGATTAGCCAATTAACCTAACCTGCATGTCTTTGGACTGAAGGAGGGAACAGCTGGAAGTTGTGCTGCAGACAAGTTCATTATACTGAATTTATGATGGAAGTGTTTGTATTATTGCTTTAATTAAAAGAAACGTGGATTACATATTGTCTCTTGCCAAAAGTGAAGGACATATTTACTAAATTTGCCTGTTTCTTGGTATCTTTGGCCATGAATGTATAAAAACAATCTTCCGTCTTTAGTCCACAGCTGGAACTGAACTGTATCCACAGTCTCTGGGGTCTAATGTAGCTTTCCATAAAGGTCTAACACCTCTGTCAAAGCCAACAGTGTGTGTTGCTCAGAACCTTATGCTGCTGATGTCCAGTTCCTCCTGGATCTCTCTGGGAAAAAGAAAGCGTGAGCTGCTGTCCCCACTCAGACTGTCTGACACTATGAACACCAGGGGACATCGATTGGTCTTCACAAAGCGCCTGAAAGACACACAGCAGGCCACAATCTGACACAGAGCAGGAATACATAAGCAGCAAAGATAGCAGTCAGTACATTTACATGCACAGTTAAGTCAAGCTGCGGTTACAGCTCGACTAGGTCATTTAATTGTACAACTGTCCTTGTCCCAGTATGCAAGCACGGGAGGGGAATCCATTTATTACCAAAGTATGTCCAACTCCGCTACGATGGGTGGCAATATGCTGGATGACCTATTACGTCACAGACAATCGAGTGTCGTCCAGCTGGGAACAGGTCACCATTCTGCCTTTTCCTCCCATCCATGTATTTTAAAATATTTTACTCTTTCAGTTGACAAAGTATGAACTGTGTCTATATACTGTGTCCTGTAGAAAGGCTTTCATCAGGCACACACTTCCTAATGCTAAGGGCGAAACATGTCTTCATAGCAGCGAGAAAGATTCCTATCAATCTCCGTTACACAAAAGTGGAGAAATTATAAGATGCAAAATTAAACCAGTAGTGCTAGCACTGGTCTCTGTGCTGCTGTCTTTAATGTTACATGATGGCTTCAAGATTGTGTGTCATCATAGTAACTTCTTCTAGAGTAAAAGCATAAAAGGAAATGTGGGGGAAAACGATCATCTCACCTCAGGGTATCATGTAGGCTGCCAGGCTGCCTGTAGAACTGATTTGGGAAATCCTGAGAAGGGACAAGTGAGGATCAAATATGTGTGTGTATTTAGGAGCTTTTATCAGTCATGCATCACTTTCATTGTTGTGAGCTACAAAGAATACCTGTTGTATATATTGCCACTACTGTGTCAAAAAAAAAAAAAATCCTCAATCACCTATTAAACTAATTCTGTGCACAAATAATGATGTAAGCGGAATTATGATATATTTGTACAAGATCACAAAAAGGTTCCCAGGAATCTTTAAACAGTCTTGAATTTAATTTTTAAAAATTAAGGCCATAAAAGGCCCTGAAAAAAGCTTATTTTTAACAAAATACAGGAGCAGTGACTTCAGGTGAATGTGTACTACATACTTCCACCAGTATGAGCTTCCTGTCTGCGGCTCCTCCATCCCCCACCATCCTCAGGCAGTTGTACTTGTTCGCTTTAAGGAGAAAGTCCTGGAACTGGACTAACTGGGAGCTGTAGGAACCATTTATCCTCCATTCTGAAAAGAGACAGAGAATTAGAGACACATCAGAAAAACAAGATGGAGAAGTCTGTATACTGAGACAGGATAGTGGTGCAAGTACCTGAGATCATATATCACAACACACTGGTTAGCTTGCATCCACCCAAAAAACATCCATCCCCTTTTACAAACATTGTAGAAGAAACACCTCTCATAAATAAAGCAATCTAACACATCAGCACAAGCTCAAATCTGATACTGTCTCAAAGAAAGCATTCTCGTTTCAATTTGTCTGGTCACTAACTGGCAGTTTTTCTTCAAAAAGGTAATTGTCTTTTATATTTATGATAATAACTTCATGGTAGTTCTTGTTTTTACAGTGCAACTGATGGGTATGAGGCAGGTAGGACAGTAAAGGTTTCTCCTCACCGTGCTGGCTGCTGCTGTATGGCTCCACGTTGGTGGGGTTGGTCCACTCCTGAACCCTGAGGCCCAGTTCTAGAGACAAAACCTGGATTGTGGCAGTCTTTCCACAGCCTGATGGTCCCGTCAGCAGCAAGATCCCACCCTGCAGCCCACAACAGCCAATCTGAACCTTTAGCTTAAGTTGAGACCGCCACAGACAACATTTTAATAATTTACACTCTTTCTTGAGATTTGGAATAAAACAAAACACTCTACAAGTGGGCTGGAGAAATATACTTTAAGGATCAAAGTCTTGACTATTAAACCTTGCAATGGGCCAACCTCACAGTGTTTGATTTTTTAATCAAATAGCACGCCTAAAGGATGTAATGGCCAGAAAAGTGTTCAATGAAGAATATTATGATGTCACAGTGACACAGTAATATGTCATCACTTCATAATTATATCCTTAAACCACCAAATTCTAAATCAGTTCACCCTTGACTTAAAGTTGACATTTGTGCCAAATTTGGAGATATTCTCCCGAGATGTTCTTGAGATATCCTGTTCACGAGAATGACACAGGTGATAAAATCATGATGACCTTGACCTTCGTTCTTTCACCACTAAAATCTAATCAGTTCATCCCCGAGTCCAAGTTTACATTTGTGCCAGATTTTTGAAAAATTCCCTCAAGGTGTTCTTGACAAATTAGGTTCACAAGCATGAGACTGATGAACGGACAGATGTACATATGGACAGAAGGACAGAAGGACAGAGGGACGGACAACCTGAAAACATAATCCCTCAGGTCACAGTTATCGTTGGCGCAGAGGCATAAAACCACTTCCGCCTATGAGTAGCGTGCCTGAGCACACATGTATATATGAGCTTTGCTTGAGCAGAGTTCAAACGTGGAGTGCAATAGACTGTTTGTATTGACAGGTTTTGGCAAAAAAGGATGTATCTGGAAAGTGCTGAGCATACGACTGGATAAATGAGACTTGGATTATACTGCAGGAGTTGTGCCCAAATTTGTAAAAGGATGTACTGATATAGTTTTGCTGTTGTTAACCAGAGCCTTCAATTCATGTCAAATGTTTGCCTTTTTCTGATTCTTCGTCCATCATAGAGGCACACGAGAAAAACAACGCTTGCTTCACAAATTCAAGGTAACCTGGTGAGTAACTGATTTACAAATGGTCATTTAGCAGGTGTACTTTTCCTTTAAAAAGGTCAGAACTAGGGCAACAGTTGTTCACAGACTTTATTCGAAAACTGGCTGGCAGCCAAGATACAGTTACTGAAACATGAAACTTCAATTACCTTTGATGCGTTTGAGTGAACTCTCATCCAGTTCTCCACTTCTTCTATCTTCTTCTTGTGGACAGCCAGCTCAGCCTACACAAACGCAGAGTAACCATTACTTAAGACTAGAAAGTTCAGTCTTGAATTTCTATTACACCTAAAAAGTTTATGATTAGAGCCCTCAGCCACTCAACACATACTCAGCCAGAATCAGAATCAGAAATACTTTATTGATCCCCGAGGGTAAATTGTGATTCATTACAGTCACTCTGCTGTAAAGAATAGAGAATTATAAGAGGTAAGAATAGGGGTATGAAATAGAAGTATCTAAATATAAGTAATAACATAGAAATAAAAATGTGCATTATGCTACAATGTTAACACTACTACTTAAGATATTAAGAATAAAATATATATCTTCACTGTGCTCAGTCTGTAAGTGTGTAAAAATATACAGATATGTGCACTGTGCTACATCACACTGTTTAAACTAGTACGTTACATTAAGAAATAATGCTATAATGGTTACAATACACATGCCCATACATGCACTGAAAGAGTTAGTGGTCACTGTAATCATCCCTTCCACCTACACTGGCCACAAAGTGATGCCATAGCATAACTTCAATGAAAGAATTCATTCTTAAAGGCTCTAAACTTTGGGGGATACTCACATAATTTGACTGCTGACCCAATTTGGCTTAAAATGCAGTTTTACACTGATTTATATAACAATAATAATAATAATAATAATAATAATAATAATGATAATGTGTCATACCACCTATACAGCAGTAGCTACGGCTTTAATATTTCTAAGTGTATAAAGCCATTGCATGCAATGTTGCAATTTTTTCAGCAGAATTGCCTTATGGATTTAGATTTAAAAAATATTCGTATTAATGCAATGAAGCATCTTTATTAATTAGGTAATTCATTACTGGATTAGCCAAAACTGACTCATATTGTATTCATAAATAGTTTCTTAAATGATTTTCCAGAAAATTTACTGTATCAAGACATTTATCAAAATAATTATTTAAAATTACAGAAGATTTTAATCATATTGAAGACATTGTGTGTATTTACCATATGCTCATTTGTATGTTGAGGCTTGATACTGGATACCGGTATAGACTGTCAATGTGAGTGTGAACAAATAGGTATTTGTAAATACCCATGGTAATGAGTAAGGTTATAGGTTGTGTCTCATGATGTATTTTATTCCTGGTTGCTCAGAGCCCTCACTGCTTTGATGTGCTAACAGTATCACAACATCACAATACATATGACCAAAGTCTGCATGTCCAAAGAGAGGGCATTTGAATTCATACCAGTTATTGGCTGTATCCAAATGTATCCATGGATACCAAACAAATGTCAAAAGAGATTATGCTAACCTGTGAACGGGGCGAGTATCTGTCCACCCACGGGTCGTCCTGGTTCCTCTGGGCTGACTCTTTCAGGAGGTAGGACGTGTGAGGTTCTGAGCTAATGGCCGGTCCTGTCGTCTTCCTGGGCCTCTTGGGCTCTGCCTTGGAGCGCAATACCTGGCTGCCCTTTTTCCTTTTGGATGTAGCAAAGGTTTCCCCTGGCAAATCACTGAAGGATGGATCCACCCAGCGGTTCAGCTATAATAAGTAAAGTCAAACAAAAATTATTAAAGATGTATAAGGAACAACTGAAGGAGGGTGTCTAATATAGGTCAACGTTTATAATTTACAGTAGAATTGAACACAATTGATAGACAGAACTAGATGTTACTAGATGCAGATTATAGGAGGAGGCAGGGATCCTTCATGTGTGCTCAGTGACGCACTACACCACCGACTGAGGTTGGCAGAAATAAAAGCATTGCTCAAGAAACATGGCACATATGGACATTATATGTGTTTGAAGTGAATGTTTGATATTGAAAAGTGAGTGTAAATGACAGATAAAAAAAGACATGAATATTTAGTGGAAGACCAATGTGAGAATGTATTAACACCAATCAGCCAAAACATGAAAACCACTGGCGGGTGAAGTGATTAACACTTATCATCATCTTGTTACAATGCAATGTTCTGCTGGGAAACCTCGGGTCCTGGCATTCATGTGATGCGCTCCACCCACCCAAACACTGTTGCGGACCAAGTGTCCCTCCCTCGGGCCAACAGCAATCCATGATAACAGTGGCATCCCAGCAGGACGATGCATCATGCCACACAGCAAGAACTGTTTAGGGATGGCCCAATCCAGTGGAGCATCCTTAGGACATGCTAGTACCCCACTTTGCAACACACAAGTCTCAAGGGATCTGCTACCAACGCTTCGGTGCCAGACAAAACTGAGATCCTGTTTCCATGTCTTCACAGGTCAGAGCCAAGTCAAATCAAAGGAGGATCGAGGTACCTTTGGCATACTAAAACATCCCCTTAATGCTCCATCGGAGTGGGATCTGAGAAATTTTAAGGCCAGGTCAATATGTTGAGCTCTTTGTCACATTCCTTGTGTCATTTCTGAGTACTTTTTGCAGTATAGCATGGTGCATTGCCATCAGGGACTGCTGTTGCCATGACGGGGTTTACTTGGTCTGAACAGTGTTTGGGATGATGAAACATGTCAGGTGGCATCCACATGAATGACAGAACCCAAGGTTTCCCAACAAAACATTGCATTGTAACTAAGGATGCACTATAATATTGGCACATCATCAATATCAGCTTTAAAATGAACTATTAGAATCGGCCAGAGTGCCTTTTCTTAACTTGCACAATGAATTAATTTTACATACACTGAAAAGCATTCAATTTCATGTCTCTAGCTGTGGGTGGGCCATCATGATAAGAGTATGCATGCATTATATGATGTTGATTCAACTGCAGAGGAGACTTGATGATCACTAAAATTAGGTGGGGAAAAAAAGTGGATATATTGATATCAGTATCTGTTATCAGCCAAATGAGTTGTTATATCTCAGCTTATCGGATATGGGCAAAAAAATCCAATACTGTGCATCCCTAATTGTAACAAAATGATCAATGCTATTTACTTCACCAGTCAGTAGTTGTAATGTTATAAGATATATGCATGTGTGTGTTTATACAAACACCCATAGCTTATTGATGACACATAACACACATAATGTACACACATATAACTTACTCTGCTTGGAGCAGCTTTATCTCCCACAGAAAGCTTGTCCATCCTGTACCGTGGTGCTTCACATTTAGGGTAACGTTAACGTTAGCAGCTCAACGAACAACTCAGAGCTGCTGATGTGATCTAGTTAACATGGGACAGCAGAAACAAGACATAACGTAAGTTCTCTTAATATAAAGAAAGGGTGTGTTGATGGATTTTTGATGTTTTATATGGTATTATCTTTAGTTTAACTTCTATTTTCACTGTTTGTTTGGGCTGCCAAAAAATGTACCAAGGTACCCCCATACCACAAACATTTGCCCGCTAAGTGGCTAATACCTGATAAAAGTACAGCATGTCTGTTTCAATGTCTCTGGATGATGATGTCGACTGCAGAATGATGAACTGGTTAGCTAACGCTGACTAAGTTTTTATGTTGAGCTAATATAATATCTGTAATAACTTACCTTGTTTGACCATTTGATGTGTCACAAGTACACACGGAGTTTCCCCTCACTTCAAACTCTTATTCGGGTGTAATTTGTGTATTAGTAATTTGTGAATCAAAGAGGCAGTAGAGTTCACGTTGGCGTTACTGACCAGTTGAAGGAAGCTTCGACGGAAAGTGAAGTTTACCAATTTAAACTCCGGGCTTCAGAGTGTCGCAAACTGACTGTGCTTTGGCGTAAAACTGACGTAAAGCCTGCGTCGGTTTACCGCAGTGTTTGTGGGAAGTCTGCTCAGGCTGGCGTGATAGCAAACATCTATTAGCTAGCTACTCCACATTTCCATTTTGTTAGCTTCCTCTTTTTCAGGTTGGTCTCTCAATATTTAGCGTAGAGATTAAAGAGTCTGTCTATAATCGCATGAAGAGATAACAGGACTGTTGTGTCTTTCAGGTGGCCGTCATCAAGACACGTGTTGGCTGCTAGCAAGCTATGAAGATGAAGAAGCGACCAAACATTTTGTTAACAGGTGAGATAGATAGAGTTGTAAAAATACAGTAGTATACGTGTCACACTAGAGGAGACATGTCAATATGTCAAGAGAAAAACTAAACCTTAGCATATTCTGTAAGAATAACACACACACGCACATATAAAGACCATGCCATAATAAACCATTTCTGATCATAAGTGAATTACTAAATGTCAGGTAGGAAGTTGAAAAGCAGTAACCTGATCAGATCTCATCAGATTATGAAGTAATAGTATGCATTACTTCACCTTTTAAATAGGGCAACCCTTAATGTATACGTTCTCAAATGACATCTTAGATGTTAATCCTCTCTGCTACAGGAACCCCTGGTGTTGGAAAGACCACATTAGGAAAGGAGCTGGCCCAAAGGACAGGGCTAACCTATGTCAACATAGGAGACCTGGCTCGGGAAGGTAAAGATACTCATAGCTTTTACAACAAATAGAGGCTGGAACGAGCATCTGTCATCCATTATTTAAATTATTGGTCATTGTTTTTGTGCTGTCATAGCTGGCCCTGGTTTGATGTACATGTAGTATGCAAATAAAAGCAGATTAGTGTCAGACAGAGGCTGTGGCTGTTCTAATGATCCTAATCCTCTTTCACCAGGACAACTTTATGATGGCTATGATGAAGTGTACCAGTGCCCGATTTTGGATGAGGACGGAGTGAGTAAAATTCTCCATGCAAGCTTTGAATCTGGTGATAATATATTGATCTGTGCAGCACAAACGTAGAAACACCTGAGAGCTGGATATGATTTGGAACTATTGCACCATTCTGCTTCTGTTTTAACACAGTATTGTACTCAGCCACAACCCACCATGTGAAATACATTTTTTGGTCTATGTTGTTTACCGTGCTGTTAGTACTTAAGATAGTTTGTTTACTGTGTGTGCAGGGCTGTACAGATTTAATTCGGCATAGAGGGCTACTTGTGTGCCAAATTAAAATGGAGTCAAAACCACACCAAACAGCCACAAAACCAGCATGGTTCTGGTTGGGTTTTGGAGTACTTCCATAAACCATAACTTGGTGCACTTCACACCTTGGGAGGAGGTGTTGGAGGAGGTGTTGTTTCCTTCCTCTGCCGTTTCATATACTGTATATAGACAAATGATATGCAAAATTATTTTACTACATAATGATGAAAACTCTGTGTGTGTGTGTGTCTGTCTGTGTGTTCCACGTTTTTCTCCTCACTGACTTGGTCAATCCATGTGAAATTTGGCACAGTGGTAGAGGGTCATGGGAGGATGTGAACGAAGCAATATTACATCAATTGGCCAAAGTGGGGCGCTATAGCAACCGTTTGAAATTGCAAACTTTGAATGGGCATATCTCAGTTTGACCGATCTGCATGAAACTCGGTGAACATAATCTAGGGACCAATATCTAAAGTTCCCTCTTGGCAAAAGTTGGAAAACTTACTAAAACTGAGCTTCTATAAGGCAATGAATATTGCGGAGGGCGTGGCTCATCACATAAAGGTGTATAACATCTCAAGGGTTTCACCGATCACCACGCAACTTTGTAGGCATATGACCACACATAATCTGAGGGGACCCCTCCATTATTGACCCCATCAAACAAAATGGGGGCGCTACAGAGCTAATTTCTTATCTAGGCCTTACCGCCATATCAGTTTTTACTAAACTTGGTAGATATGTAGAACAGGACGCCTCAAGGTGACTGGAGAAATTTAACTCTAATTGGCAACTGGGTGGCGCTATAACAACAGAAAAATGCTTAAAAATGGCTAAAATGCGAACCCGATTGCTGTGGCTCCCCCTGTGGCTGAATGTTGTTGTTTTTTTCTAATTTTTGGTATGACTAAGTCATGGCATGGTATGCTGCTGCAACAAGGGCTAGCCACACCTTTCCCATGTGAACTACCAGTGCGCCCCACTTTTAAGTCAATACAACATACACTTCAACTATCTGCCTTTCAACGTGCTACCTCAACTACTAATGTACAGTTTTAGCCCACTAATTATCCCACTATTGGCAATATTACTACTGTTCTTTCAATAAAGCAATCGTACTATCAAATTCACAAAAACTCCCAAACACACACCATGTGAAACTGCGTAGGCAACTGTGCACTCAATGGGTATGGACTAGTCATAATAATTGAAGGGATTGCAGGGGCAGCTTTGTGTCTCTGGGAGCTTAAATGTGTTTAATTTGAAAATGTTGAACCAACATGAGCAAACCTATCTCCACAGATACAGTGGGGCAAAAAAGTATTTAGTCAGCCACTGATTTTGCAAGTTCTCCTACTTAGAAAGATGAGAGAGGTCTGTAATTTTCATCAGAGGTACACTTCAACTATGAGAGACAAAATGAGAAAAAAAATCCAGGAAATCACATTGTAGGATTTTTAAAGAATTTATTTGTAAATTATGGTGG
>NC_065513.1:5866314-5867580 GCF_006386435.1 Epinephelus moara
GAAGAGCTTCTTAAAGAAGAAGTTACAGGTCTGTGAGAGCCAGAAATCTTGCTTGTTTGTGGGTGACCAAATACTTATTTTCCACCATAATTTACAAATAAATTCTTTAAAAATCCTACAATGTGATTTCCTGGATTTTTTTTTTCATTTTGTCTCTTATAGTTGAAGTGTACCTCTGATGAAAATTACAGACCTCTCTCATCTTTCTAAGTAGGAGAACTTGCAAAATCAGTGGCTGATTAAATACTTTTTTGCCCCACTGTAGGTTGGGTGGATGTTAGATGTAAATGTTGTTATTTTTTCTGATTGTGCAGGTGGTGGATGAGCTGGATGAGAAGATGGTAGAAGGTGGTATGATTGTTGACTATCATGGCTGTGACCTGTTCCCTGAACGCTGGTTCCACATCGTCTTTGTCCTCCGCACAGATAACACCCAACTGTACACACGGCTAGAGAGCAGGTAACCTTCACTTCATTTCTCTTGCATACTGAACCGCAATGAATGTATGACTTCTGTCTGACTGTGGACCATCCAACTAGTACCAGCATGATTTCAGGTCTTGTTTGCGTATTTGAACAATTCAAAGCTTTTGCAGAGCTGAGGTACTGTATATCACTGTTGGGGCACTCTTGACTTGAAGTGTACCACTGCTGATCTGCTAGTTTGTGACACTAAAAAATGACCTGTCCTTTGTTTTTCAATGGCAGATGACACCACCCACCAGCAGATCTGCATCTTACAGACATATACCTTAGTTGAATATGGTATTGCACTGCTGTGTGCCCCTTTTAACCAGCCTATGTTACTTAAAATTACTGGACAGATAGCACCATCCACTGCCATGTACTGATGGTATGCAGCTCCTATTTTAGGGTCTTTGCCTATCCTCAATGGTATCTCACCTTTGATTTTTGGCATGCTGCTGTCTCTCTGCTGGCATATGCCACTAATTATGCCGTATACCAATGACTTTCCAAGTGATTTTGCTGTTGCAGACAAATTTCCAATATTGGAATAAAATCATGAGAGTTTTACCTCAGATGGTGCTCGCTCCCATGATCTTGTAAATGTTTCAGATCATCAAACAAATTTAAACATTAGTCAAAGATAACACAAGTAAACACAAAATGCAGTTTTTAAATGAAGGGTTTTATTAATGAGGAAGAAAAAAATCCAAAGCTACATGGCCCTGTGTGAAAAAGTGTTTGCCCCCCAGCTCCTGTTAAAACATAACTGTGGTTGATCACACCTGAGTTCAATTTCTG
>NC_065513.1:5868409-5889250 GCF_006386435.1 Epinephelus moara
CACACAGGGCCATGTAGCTTTGGATTTTTTTCTTCCTCATTAATAAAACCCTTCATTTAAAAACTGCATTTTATGTTTACTTGTGTTATCTTTGACTAATGTTTAAATTTGTTTGATGATCTGAAACATTTAAGTGTGGAAAACATGCAAAAAAGTAAGAAATCAGGAAGGGGGCAAACACTTTTTCACACCACTGTATACTGACCAATAGATTAGCTCTCTCCAGCACCAAACAGGAAGCAGCAAATCGGGTAGGCAGTAATTGTGGGGGGGACTCTGGGGAGGTGCAAGATTGTGAACAAGTCTCTGTTTTCTCGTACTGTGGAAAAGGAGAAGAAACTGGAGTTGTGGAGTGACCAAGAGAGTCTGTTTTTGTATCTGATCCACCAATCAGTACTTACTCTTGGTGAGAAATCTTAATTTTTGAAACTGTTTGCCTCTCATTCCCACGGTCCCACTAAAAGAGCACAGCTAGTCAACAGGGGCTGGAAGCGAGCCGAAGTGACAAAATCCAAAATAAGTGTGTACGCAAATACACTTTTTCTTGGATGGATTATATTGATGCCGAATTGACAAGAAAACTGTCAACTTATGACGCCTTGTTTGTGTGTTTTTGTAGACACTTAAGGAATTGTTTGTATGTCATATTTCTTAAAGGGAGTTTGGTGTACTATTTTACATCAGGAGAGATGAGATGGGAAATAATCTCAAAAAGAAAGTTGTAATATTGCAAATGGTGACCCTTCATGATCCCCAGTCTTTACAAAATCTTACAGTGTGTTAGTAAAAATTCACATTGTCTTCAGATGTCAGAGGGTGTCAGACTCTTGTCTCATCAAAGTCTTTTAGTGTACGGTTGGCAGTACACACAGCATGTCAATGATTTTTCACTGTATTACCTTAAAAAAAACTTAAAAATAGTTGACACAATACCATTTTCATGTTACATACACCAGTAGAACATCTGCAGCATAGCAACAGTCAACAGTGACATACAACTGAAGATTTGACATACTGTATATCACTGAACCAAAAGCGGCATACCATTAGCCGTCCTGGCATCACTTTTATTTTTATGCCTCCGTGCCAGCGATAGCTGTGGCCAGAGGCATTGTGTTTTGGGTTGTCTATCTGTCTGTCCTATTCTTGTGAATGCGATATCTCAAGAATGCCTTGATGGAATTTTCTTCAAATTTGGCACAAACATCTACTTGGACTCAACGATGATCTGATTAGGTTTTGGTGGTCAAAGGTTACTGTAACCTTGCATCTGTCTCATTTATGTGAATGCGATATCTTAAAAACACCTAAAACACAAATGTCTAAATAGGATGAAATGATTAAGTTTAAAAGGGGGGGGGGGGGTGTTTGTGTGAAGCAACCATGTTTTCACAGACATGGATGTAAACTGAAAGTGCAACTCAACTGGTGCATGGAGGCATACAACCGTGAGGTGGTATTTCTAGTTGCATTTTTCCATAAATTACAGCAAGCAGTGTTTCTTTAATCGAGGGGTCAGTCTGTACAGCCACATGGAAGGAAACTTAACTGCTTGATAAATCCTGCCTCCCCAAACACTCTATTGTTTAACCCTTGATAAATTTATCGATTAGCTTTACTCTGTCCTCTGTGTGACTGACAGGGGTTACACAGGAAAGAAGCTGCAGGACAACGTGCAGTGTGAGATCTTCCAGACTATCTACGAGGAGGCCATGGAGGCCTACAGCGAGGACATCGTCCACCAACTGTCCAGCAACACTCCTGAGGACCTGGAGCGCAACCTGGAGCAGATAGTTCAGTGGACTGAGCAGTGGATGAAGGACCATAACTAGAATCTGAACTCAGGACTGTCAACAAAAGTTATTTAGACATTAAAAACGAACTGTATTGATTTTTTGATCTGCATTTATTTTCATAGATTTTGCCATCATGAAGATTGGTTTATATATTCAAAGTTTGATCACTTTGTATAGTGGCCTCTTACCCATCTAATTTTAAAGGAGTGTTGTTGGGCCAACTTACTCTCTAACAGTTGGACTTTGAAGCAGTTTATATATCTATATATCCTTTTAAAAACAGTAAGACACCTGCAGTGTATTCCAGAAAGCCAGTTTTTTTAACCCCGGGATGAGGGAAAGAGGTAACTTAAACTCTGGGTCAATTACTTTGGTAACTGTCTCTGTGAACCCAACCTGCTCGCTGGTAGGTTTTCTTCAACAAACCCTGAGGTTCACTCTGTCTCCTCCCTCTTACAGAGCCAGACACGCTGTTTCAATTCTACACTGAGGCAGTCTGTATCAAAGCATTTATTGAAGCGCATTAATTAGTGAAAGTTTACTGTATGTCAGAATCACAATCAGATCAGATTGTGAGCTTACAATCATGTCTTTATGTCTTTGATCTATATATTTTAATGCCTCTGTGCCAATAGCCGTGGCCGGAGGCAACATGTTTTTGGGTTCTCCATCTATACGTCTGAGCAGCTGTACATACCATTCTCTCAAACGCAATATCTCAAGAATGCCTTGGCATAAACATCCACTTCACTCAAACAGTGAACTGATCAGAATTTGGTGGTCAAAGGTCAAGGGCACCGTGAACTCATGAAATAAGTCTTTTGGCCATAGCTCAAGAATTCATGCGCAAATTATCACAAAATTTTTTATTAGCATGTAATGATGACGTGATGACATTTTATTTCAAAATCAAAGGTCAGCGTCACTGTGACATGATAATGTTCTGAAAAAAAAAAATCATTTCTCTGGCCATTACTCAATGTCTTAACTCAGGAACAGAAGAGGAAATATTTATTCAGATACTGAATTGGTGACACTAAACTTGGGTGTCTATCTTGAAACTGTGCTGATTGTATAGCTCTTCTGTGCTGCACGGAGGCATACAACCATGAGGCGGTAATTCTAGTTTTGTAAAAAAGCATGTTTGTATTCCTCAAAGTAAGATATTGAAAAGTGTTGTTTTGCTATTGGTACTGAAATTCAGATTTTGGTACCAGTATAGTCCCATTCAAGCACCACCCAGTTTCAGGTGTATTGTTGATTAGCTTTAATGTAGATTTCTATTTTTATTTTTCCCCATATTGTGACAATGATTTTAATTGTGAAAACCATCTCTCACAGCAACTTGATGTGTTTCTGAACTTGTTGTGGATGTTTGCACTTGGTTGAAAATGAACATCTGTAATAATAGTTCAGATACATATACTGTGTTAAGACCCATGTTTAAATAATATAGGACCATCAAAAAGTTACAGCTTCAAATCTGTGACTCAGTGGTCCATTCTTGTCTCTCTTTTCTCCGGGGGAATTGTTGGCCACAGATGGGGTTCTGGCTGGCCCGCTTGCTGATATTCAGAATTGCCCCAAAGAAGCATCATTGTCTCAGATGTGGTGTGCTGTGAGTCAGGAGCAAAGGTTGCCCTGTTCCCTGTCTGATGTTGGCTACACTCTGAAGCAGCTTTGCTTTAAGGACCCCTCTAGACTTTGCTCTGTTCATTGCCCCAGTCCCTGATACTGCAGGCATCCCTGAGACATGTTGTAGCTACCACCATGTTCAACCACAGATATGCTAGGTGACTTCTGCTACCTGGGTTTAGCCAGTTGTGTCTGGCATTCAGGCATTAGCTACACTCTAACATCAATATTGTCATGATATTGTAGAGTTGACTATTGGTGCTTTCACAAATTGTTTAGACTGAAAATGTTGATAAAAAAAGCATCAGTAATGTGGGCATAACAGCTACAAAAGTCTGATAAGTTAAAAACCACCACTTTACTGTAGTACAGCCTTTAAAAACAGGAAAAGCTAACATTTACGATATGATATTAAAAGTTAAGATATCTGGGTTCATATCATGATATTATGTTGCCCAGCCCTACCACAAACAGATCGTCACTAGATACCACCTTGTGATAGGATCATTCCTGCTGTGATACAGCGATCTGACACTTAATACAAATGTGGGCCAGGGGCATAAAGTTGGGGGGTGGGTGAGGCCATGCTTCCCTTTCTTCCAGCTCCCTTGCTCAGATCGCGCCCATCTTTGTACTTAACCTTTATTGGGATCTCAACTACACACCTGTAACGTTTGGTGACTGCATCTTGCACAGTTGTGACACTATTGCAGTGACAAACACACAAAGAAATTTCTTTCAATTTTAATTCTTATGTGCTGGAATCTGAAAATACTGGAATCTGTTGATTTAAATATATCTCTACTTTAGGAAAGATATTTAGATATCTCCACTGCTGTATAGAGAATATGAAGGTAAGTCACACGGTATGATGGGGTAGTTATCTTGGTAGGTATGTGATCTGTTACTCAGTGTGCACACTCAATGCATCGGGGTCTCATCTGGATCTATGTTGTTTATTGTGATTAGTTTGTGCATATACCATTTCTTTACTACTCAAGCAGTAACGCGTAACAGAGCAAGTTTTTCCTAACCATTTACCACAGCCTGACATCAATTTTGTTTGCCTGTTTCACCTTTTTATATAGGGAAGACCTTAAAACTAAACTGTGCCCTTCAAGTGTGAAAGGCTACATAAAAAATACCATGTCACCAGATATGATCTTTAACTGTTTGTAAACAAGACCAAAGCTTGTGAGCTCTGGCTCTAGGTCCTGGATAATGTATGAACAATCTTTCAGGCGTCATGACATGAGAACACCTGAGGGAAGCCACACCACACAGTATGTCATAAGACCACACAGTCCTTAACATTCCTGAACTCAGCATTCAGAGGTTGGCTTGAGAAGGTATGTTCAGCACAAAATATGTAAATTTAGTCGCAGTGAGATAGACTGCATTATGAAATCTGAATGCCTTCTGACTTTTGTCTAACATGTTTATGTTTACATGTATTTTATTGGAGAGGTTCCAATGTTCAGTCAAGGTTTCAGCGAAAAGTTTTACACGCCTTCTGTGGGGAAAAAAGTTCTGTTAAGATTATTTTCATATAAATGACTAAAAGCCTTTTCAAATGTACAATATTGAAGATACAGTGGTCTGTTTCATTTTTAGAATGTTGAAAATCAATACACCATGCCTTGATTTAGCTGTGCTTAAGGACCGTTCTTAACTTATCAGAAGAGGGGGTTAGCTGGGGTGTGACTTTTATGTTTGGTTGGTTGGTTGTTGTTTTTTTTTTACAAATTATTATTAGTATTTTTTTTTTTTTTTTACTTGAGCCCCCTGAGTGACTTGGAGGGGAAAATGCATGACCTTTCCTCAATTATCCCTCAATCTCAATTATTCCTAAATTAGCTGTTAGAATATAAAACGTAGCCTTTGATGTTTGAAAATTAAAAGTTGAAGACAAAACCCTGTAGTTGAAGAAAAGCCTTGGGTTTTCACTCTTGTCATGCACACTGGTTGGTTCTTGCAAACAGTTTATTTTTGGCAAAATTTTAAATGAGACATGAAAAATAAAGTGCTTTTGTTGAAATGTCACCAGATTTGGTTATGTTTTTTTTCTGACAGAAGCTTTCATCACACAAAATGTGTTCACAGAAATTTGAAAATCAGATGACAGTTTATAAAATATACATTTCTTTATATATAATTTTCAGTGTCTGGCTATGGTAATGTAATTTTGGCTGTTTTTTTTGTTTTGTTTTGTTTTCTGTAAAATAAACACAGCCATTCAAAGTGACATATTTGTCCCCTAAGCCAAAATAAATAAATAATTAAAAAAACATAAAATTATTTGACATGCCTCCCTTCTTTTTGAACCACCCCTCCCCCCTTAGAAGCAACAGTCCCCTAGTCATAGGATAAGGGCAAAATAAATAAGTGTTCTAAAACATATTCATATACTATACAAAAGATAGATATTTTGACAACTTAGTACTACAGTTTTGTGGCTGTATCCATTTTTGGATAAATATTTAAAAGAACTGAGGACATCTTATTTTGAAGTTTCCCTTACTGGCCGGGTGGGATGCCATGTTTCCTCCAGCAGAGGGCGTCGTATTGTAGTTAAGTCAACTCATGGACTCCACCAATGCGGCTTGCTAGTCGGAAGTACAGTTTATTTCCACCGTGTTTGCGTGGCTTCGCACACATATGGACAAACGTCTGGCATACAATGGGTAAGATTGAGATTTATTGAAATCCTGAAAACAGGGAAGTGGTTTTTATAGCCATAGGAGCTAACGGGCTTGTGGTGTTACAGTGGGTCGCCCCACAGTGACGCTGAAAAGCAGAGAGGACATTTAGCCGGCGAATAAAGGTTGTGTCGTCCTTAAATGTTCAGTTTGGTTTTAACTGTAAGAGAGGAGGTTATCTGTTGGAACTGCTGACACCAGAGTTTTATGGTGGTTAATTCAGAGGTGTGGGCTATTTTGTCCTTCTTACAGGCTGCTGTATGTAATTCACCAAAATATAGTGTAGAATCATATCAGCACCACTACACGACAGCCACAGAGTTTCATAGACAGTCTCCACTAAGAAATAAAAAGAGCATCATGTTGGCCACAGGTAGTGTTTATTGCAATGTCGTTACATTTTATGTCTCTGCTACTGGCCTGGACTGGGATATTTTTGGTCTTATTCTGTCATCAAAATCTTTAGAGCAGTGATTTCTATCACTTCTGTGACCCTAATCATCAGTTTATTTTATACAGGGCCAACTGTAAAACAGAAGTAGCATTCTTATGATGACAGTGAGTCAACAGTTACAATCACATGTATTTGTGTCAAATGATCTTAGGCAACATTGTTACTGTATACTGTAATGCCTTTGTGTGCACTAGGCTGGAGTGTATCCAGGATGTTACTAATTTACTTTGTAAATATGTATCTTTTTCCAACATAGATGCTTACATTTAGACCATAACACAGTGCTGTCCTCAAACACACAAGAATTAGAGGAGTTAAGATGTGTTGATAACATTGTTACAATGGTGTATTTGCATTAATAAGTTGTCAAGTGGTTGCTTATCCATAGCTGAGGCACTGCTACATATTCTATATTTTATATAGGTGGTTGCTATGACTGAAATGAATAAAATCCATCCATTATAGTGTGGATATACTTTAAAGTGGCGATGCCCGATAATATTGGCACATCATCGGAATCGGTCAACATGGTTTTTCTTATTTTGCACAAGGTGTGATTATTACATACCTTGAAAAGCATTCCATTTTTATCTCAATCTGCTGGTGGGCATCATGATCAGATCTTGCATGCATAATATGATGTTAATTCCACTGCAGAAGAAACTTGATTGTTATATATCGGCTTATTGGATACCTGTGAAAAATCCAATATCATGCATCCCTACTTTAAAGGTCTATTTTGTAAGATTCAGGGGGATTTATTAGGGTCTAGCGGTGAGAATTGCAGATTGCAATCAGATGAAACTTCTCCTGGTTAAAAATCCTTAAGTATTCATTGTTCAGGAGGGTTTTACCAGGAGCATATATATGTGTATATATACTATGTCTCTTTCTAAGGTAATGGAAACACAACCATACCTTATTTCAGGTGATTATTCACTAAAGAAAACAGAATTATTATATTTAATTCCATTTCTGCCAATATGTCCCTCTAAATACTACACTCTGGACCTTTAAGTGGTGTACTGTGTGATTACTGTATTTACCCATGACTGATAACCACCTGTTCCACATACCTGCTGGCTCAGTCTGTTCCTCAGTTTCTCTGTAGGACCCACCTGCACAGGCTGGTACATTTAAGGTATTGAGCAGCTACTCTTGAACCTGAGCTGAGACCCAGACTGTGGCTATTCAACTTATTACTATGAGTAGTCATTAAAAAATATTATATTTACTACCTCCTCTACTCTTACTAATATTGTTTACTTATTATTGCTGTAGAGTAAGCCACTGCATCCATAAGTTTGAACTAAAATGTTTATAACCTCATAACAGTGAATTTAAGTTAATAGATAAATGTAATGTATGGTTTTATTTTTGTCCAAGTTCAGTTTTATGTCTGTGATAATCCAGTTGGCTGTCTGGAGTGATATAAAAATCAAAATACAGAAAATGGCTGCTAAAAAAAAATCGAAGAAGGTACTGGCTAGCTACAGTGTGTTGATTGTTGGATGTGCATGTCTCACTGGCTGGTTACTGTTCATAGTGATGAATGGAATGGTAAATGGATCTATTTATTGATCAAAAGCATGTCACAATTTGCCTCTTATTCAACCAATTACAGAAGTACTCACACACTGATGGCAGCACCCAACCCCAAGGCACTGGCCTAGCCATCCAGGACGATTTGGGGCTCAGCGTCTTAAGTCATAGCCGGTCTTATATTAAGTGTTAATCTGTCTCCTCTGTGTCCTCCTCAGATACCAGCAATAATGCCACAGCCCAGAATGATGCTGGTGGTGACGGGAGATGATTTCGGCTACTGTCCCAGGAGAAACCAGGGAATTGTTGACTGCTTCCAGGCTGGAGGCATTTCCAATGTGTCACTGCTGGTTAATGCCTCTGCTGCCAAAGAGGCAGCAGATCTGGCTAAAAGGTAGGTGAGGTGCTGATGAAATGCTGTTATACTGTATGTAAAATCCTAACACACAACAGATCAGCTAAAAACAGCAAGTGATGATGTACCTAGCCATGTGTCCATAGGTTGTTTGGTAATGTATCTTTTGGCTGTAGCTCAGGAGGTCTTGTGGGGACTGCCAATCGGAACACTGGTTTGATCCTTGGCCCCTGCAGTCTACATGTCTCAGTGACCTTGGGAAAGATACTTAACCCCACATTTCTCCCAATGGCTGTGTCAGTGGTGTGTGAGTGCATGTGAATGTTTATCTTCTAAGCAGGTGGCACCTTGAATGGTAGCCTCAGTGACCAGTGCATTTCTGTGAATGAGGGGAATGGTGCATGTACTTTAAAGCGCTTTGAGTGGTTGCTAAGACTGTATAAATACAATCCATTTACCATTTACTCCCTCACATAAGTGGCTGAACATCTGCTGTGTGATGTCACATTGAGACACCTCTAGCTCTGCTGCAAATAAATTTGAAAGCAGTTAATAATTTAGCTGACTAAGACATCAACTGTAAATGTGACATTTTGTTAACTGCCTAAGTAAAATAGCTTGTTTTGGTTGTTGGTACAGCATTGTGCACCAGGGGTAAACAATTGAATTGCATATCAGTTATAGATAAAGCCTTCCCTTCCAGGGACGGTCTAGAAAATGGTGAAGGGGGTTCTGGACTTGGAAACACACTCAAAAAAGGTGGGCACATTTGGGCAACAAGTAAAGACGCTGTTTTGGTGTTTTTCAACTTTAAAGCCATGCCTCTGGGATATAATTAAAATATAAATAAATCTGAAATAAAAATAAATACAGAACTGTAGATTCTGATATGAAAATATTAATAAAAAACTACAATTTGTAACTCCAAATAGCCATAAAAAAACCGGCAAGTGTTTTTTTTTTTTTATGCCTCTGTGCCAGCAATAGCCGTTGATTAAATTTACTTAAATTGGAATGTACTTTAATTAGAATTTATTTTATTTGTAAAATAAATTCCCCTTAATTACCACAAATGTCCACTTAGACTCAACAATGTACAGATTAAAGTTCATAGGTCAAATGTCAAGATTATTGTGCCCTCTTCTGTCTCATTCTCGTGAAATCTCAAGATGGAGGGAATTTCTTTAAATTTGGCACTGGTGTCCACGTGGAGTTAAGAATGAACTGATTAGATTTTGGTGGTCAAAGGTCAAGGTAACTGTGACCTTGCATCCATCTCGTGTGAATTCTTCAGAAGGCCTTGAGGGATTTTCCTTAAATTTCACACAAATGTCCACTTGGACTCAAGAATAAACTGATTACATTTTGGTGGTCAAAATTCAAAGGTCATGGTCCCCATGACCTCACAAAACAATGTTTTGGCCATAACTCAAGAATGTATACACCAATTATGACAAAATTTTACACGATTGTCTAATGAAATAAAATTAATTAAGCAATATCACACGAGAGGGAGTGATGTTGTATTGTGATATCGTCACTGTGATTCGGTCGTAGGCACGAGGCCGCAGGCCGAGTGCCGAAGACAATTATTGCTTTTATACAACAGTTCAACAGTTAAATAAGCAAGGCTGATTAAGAAATGTTGAAAAATGAGGACAAAATAGGTAATTTAAGCATTTTATTTGTCTTCCGCCAACAAAAATAGTTCCCTCAGGACTCCGCTGTCACCGTTGCTATGTAACGCAGACATGGTGCGCCAGGCACTTACTCTTTATACACATTTATCTGCACGTTTCCATTAATTGTGCAGCCGGTGAAATAAGTCTCTGGTGACTGCATGGTGGACTGTCGCTTCACAGGTACAGCCGACTCTGCCTTCTGATCTGACAGTATGTTGCTTTTCTCCAAGTCATTGAGCTCCGCTGATGAAACACTGACAAACATGGATGTGTGCTCAGATGGATTCAGCTTCCCCTCTCCCTCATCTTCCTCTGATGACCATTCATAGTTCAATTCAAAACTTATTTTAGGAAATAAATCCATATTTTTGGCTGTTTGACAGTGGATGAATTAATTAGCCTACAACGCAACTGCTGACCTAACTGACACTAACCGTCAGTTTTGATTTGATTGTTGATTGCAATCAGCTGTGAGGCGGAGTGATACATACAGAGTGAAATAACCGTGATGTTGTACTCCAATATCATCACGGTTTTACTGTCTCTCGACCAATCAGATTGCATGGCCGGAACTAACTGTTATATAAATGATGATATTATATATCCAACAAGTCAAAGTCAGAGTTTCTGCAAAAACACTTTTCTGGCCATTACAATTGTATCTCAGGAACAGAATGAGAGACGTTTGGTCAGATACTGAATTGGTGACCTTAATATTGAAAGTGCTGATTGTATAGATCTTCTTTACTGTCAAGGGGGAAGATTTTTGCCTCATTCATTTTTGTTTGTTTGTTTGTTAGTTTGTCTATTTCTTTTATGCCTCCACGTTAGGGACAACCACGGCAGGTGGCGTTTTCTGGTTGTTCATCTGTCTGTCCGTCTCATTCTCGTGATTGTGATATCTCAAAAAGACCTTGAGGGAATTTCTTCAAATTTGGCACAAACATCCACTTGGACTCAAGAATGAACTGATTTAAATTTGGTCGTCAAAGGTCAAGGTCACTGCAACCTCACAAACCATGTTTTTGGCCATAACTCAAGAATTCATATGCTACTTATGACAAATTTTCACACAAATTCAACCATTGTTTATTCAAGGAAGATTGGCCAAGCATGAAGAATTCAGCATTGCACTGAATTCATGCTATGCTAGTCACAAATGTCTAAAAGGATTCCCAGAATTGTAAACTGTTTACGTGCTACACCTCCTATTGATGTAGACACGTGTGTAAAGTCAGCAATTAGTTCTTTGGTTTTGCTGACGTTGAGCAGCAGGTTGTGCTTTGTGCACCACTATATATGAGATTTTTTTTTTTTTTTTTTTTTTTANTTATTATGAGTTTTTTTTTTTTTTTTTTTTTTTAAATATCATGTGTTTGTTTTGCTGCTGATGACCTCATACAGTTTCTGCAGTGTATTTGAATTTGCATCAGGAGGAATATAAACAGTAGCAATAAAAACAGTGGTTAAGTCTCCAGGCAGATAGTATGGTTGACATTTAAACATTCACACAAAAATTTGACATGTGGGAAACATTGTCCATAAACCTAGACTATGTTTAAATACATTTTCCCCCCACTCACTCTCTGCTTATATATACCAGCTCCCCTAGCAGCTTGTTCCTCTGCTCCTATTGCAGCTTGACTCCTCTCCTCACCACTGATGTATAAAGAGAACGTTGTTGCTCTTGCTGTGTTTTAAGCTAATGCAGAAGTGGAGGAAGTACAAATTTTTCAGTAAATGAAGTAATATCTTTTTGTGGTCATCTGTTGACGAGCTGCAGCATGACGCGTCCAGTGTGTGCTAGGGGCAGCACTTGATGCACGTCACATGACGCACCATGCAGCTGCAGCACCGGTGTGTTTTCAGTTAGTCTGCTTCCCTGAGTCCCACCAAAGTCTGATGCTCTGTTGGAGCAGAACATGGTCCGCCCTTTGAGTGCAATAGCCCAATACGGGATGCCACTTACAGAACCAGGTGTCCACACAGATGTGGGAACAACAGTCTCTGATTTCCCATTGTCTTATTTGATCTTTTTTATTGTCCTGTGAATAGCGGACATTAGCCAGGAGCAGGCTGGATAGTGGAGCAGCCTTAGGTCCAAGCTGGGCCAGCCTAGCTCTTATCCCAGCTCTCTTGCCTTTCTTCCCAGGGCGGTCACACCACTCTTGGTGGCATTTGGTCTGTCTGGTCTGGGTGGTCGGAAGATGGCTTGGACAGTGATTGACTCAAGGTCCGCTACACATAATCCAATCCCTGCTCTTCCCTCTCTGATGTTGATGAGTGTACTTCTGTCATAAGGCAGTCACAAAGGCAAAAGACAACAAATTAAAACAAAAATGCTGCAAATTCATGGTAGCTACTTGTCAGCGCATCTGTATGGTCACCATATAGTAACCTTTAAATTAAATCATCACATTCACAATTGAATTACTTTTGCACAAAATGTGCACTACACCTCTCCCACCTCTGGATTAGTGTTCTGCTGCAGTATCCAGGGATCTCTCACCAGAGAACTTTTTACGCCTCATCCGTGGAATTATTTGACATTCTGGTTGAAGTTGCCCTCGTGCGTGCCCATAGTCTCTCTGTCACGGTTGCAACCAAAGGGGAAACCTTCAGTCAGATAAGAGGGAGGACCAAACAACCTGGAGTAGATGGAATTCTAAAGAACATGAATCAAAATATAACCAGTCATTTACAATTATTTGAGGTTGCAGTAAGAAAAAGCCACAATATTAAAACAAAGCACAAAGGGTCAAAGCGCTGATCTGAAGAATGAGGGAAATACAGACCAGCATCAGCAGGTTGGTTTGATTCACAATGTAGAAAGCCTAACTAACTAAGTCCTGGTTAGTCTCCTATTTGTTTCTATGTTCACACACACGGCACAAAGTCCAGGTACAAAAACTTGCAGCTACATGTCGGGTGTTCCGTAAAACACACACGGCACACACAGTGATAAGGACCATGTGCCAGATACAGTGCGGACACTGAACACACACAAGTTTCAGAATTGCCATCAGCAAACGTGTATGTGTCAACAGCAACACATTTAAGTGGCAAACAAACTATAGATTTCCTGATTACACAGAGAACATTAAGTGGTTGATGAGGGTCTTGTAAATTCTACTGCTGGTCCCAGTGTACATGTGATGAAGAACATATACTTGATGAAAATTTACAACATTTAGGAATAATGCTAAAAGAAAAATGTTAGCTTTATTTAAGTAATCGGCAGCATACAAGTAAAAAAGGCGAATGTATGTTTGTTTTTTCAGTAAACCCATAGGACTTTTTCACTTGTTGGACAACATTACAGCCAACATCACAGGATGTAACAGAAGTTTCTCTTTGCTTGTCAGGCACAACATCCCAATCGGCCTCCATGCCAACCTGTCAGAGGGCACTCCCGTGTGCCAGAGCCTCCAGCAAGATTCCACACTGATAAACCAGCGTGGCTTCTTCCATGGGAAGATGGGCTTCCGTCAGGCACTGGAGAGAGGCCAGCTCAGCATGAAACAGGTACACTGCTCCAAACTCCTCTGCAGTTTGTCCACCAAACTTACTGAGCCTGTAGAAGTGTCCACTAAAAGGAAAAACCCCATTGTCTCGTTTGCATTATTTACCATAACACTACACACACTGGAGGGTGGTTACTGAAATGAAGCCACACATTCGCAGTTCCTGTTCAGCTTGTTCACAAATCATGGGTGTGTTGGTTTACAACCTCCCAACACAAATAAACCAGATCCACAGTTACCTCCATGGCTGTTAAAATGAAGTCAACACACAAGTGCCAAAAACTGCAGTTCTTTGAATGGCCACTGGAGGCTGGCTCCAAAGGCCAGTCAATCCCCATAAACCTCCATGTTAAAATATACAACTTTACAGCAGAAATAACAGCCTAGTAAAAAATAACGGTTTGGGTCTCTGTAGCTAATTTCCCCGCTCATGATAACTGTACAGAGGTGAATTTTTATACAATTCACCCTTTTACATTTTATGGTAGTATTTTAATCTGTAGCTTCATTAGTCAGAGAGTCCATCCATCCATCCATTTTCAACTGCCTATCCGATTCAGGGTCGAGGGGACAGCAGGCTGAGCAAGGTATTTCAGATGTCCCTCTCCCCAGCAGTGCTTTCCAGCTCCTCCTGGGGAATCCTGAGGCGTTCCCAGGCCAGATGAGTTATGTAATCCCTCCAGCGTGTTCTGGGTCTGCCCTCGGGCCTCCTACTGGTGGGACATGCCCAGAACACCTCTAACTTGAGGCGCCCAGGAGGATCCTGATCAGATACCAGAACCACCTCAACTGACCCCTTTTGACAAGAAGGCGCAGTGGCTCTACTCTGAGCTCCCTCCAGATATTCGAGCTCCTTACCCTATCTCTAAGGCTGAGCTCAGCCACCCCTCTGAGGAAACTCAGTTCAGCTTCTTGTGTCTGCGACCTCATTCTTTTGGTCATTACCCATAGCTCATGACCATAGGTTAGGGTTAGGACATAGGTGGACCAGTAAATCATAAGCTTTGCCTTCCGGCACAGCTTTCTCTTCACCACGTGCAAAACCGCCTATCCATCTCACGCTCCATTCTACCCTCACCCATGAACAAGACCCTGAGACACTTAACTCCCTTGCTTGGGGCAGTAACTCTCTCCCAGAGAGTCATTGATAGTAAAAGTCACTTGTTTTGCTTTCCATAAATCTACACGCACGCACGCACACACACACACACACACACACACACACACACACACACACACAAACATTATCTTGAAACTGACCTGACCATCACTCATCCAATCACATAGCAGAATTGTCACATGATTACTGCTGTCTTGTACGTATATTTTACTGAAGTTGAAGAACGGTATGGAATAATATGTGACCACCAAAAGAAGAAGAGGAAGTCATTTTTGACAATTACAGTAACCTCCAAGTGTGTTTTTTCCTCTCCAGGTGGAGCTAGAGTTGAGGGCCCAAGTCAGGCTGTTCAGGGAACTGACAGGTCACCTGCCCCATCACATGGACGGACACCAACATGTTCATGTACTGCCAGGTATTACAAACGCAAACTGTAACTGCTATTTCACGCTCATCCGATGATGCTGTTACATGGCTCTACAAGCTCCACATTGAAACAATATCACACTCGAGTGTGGGCTTTAACATAATTTGTGGTAGAATAGTGATGCATCACTGACCGCATCACTGTCGTGCCACAAATGACATTAAAGCACAACCTCGAGTGTAATATTACCATTATATAACTATTACCAACTAAATAAAATATATAATCAAAATGTATTGATGTTAAGGGGCAGTTAGCTCTCAAAATAAAAAACAGTTGACCACTATTGTCTCTGTTTTCATGGAAATACATAGGGTCCGACTAATTACTGGAAAAGAAACATGTCAGTGGACACCTATATGTAATGAAACCTAGTTTACTCCTCCAGCAAGTAGGTCAAACTATAGTAGCGACCTAGCAACAGACCCGTTTTTTAGTCCCTGTTGAGCCCGCCGACCAACATGAGCTTAATACTTTATAGGCCTACAGATCGTTGGGTTTCCCAAACTAAATAAATACCGCAGATATAAACACAAAACTGCTTAGCCAGCTAAGTCCTGTTATGACTTAGATATGTACTGAAAAAAATAATTTCACATGTATTTTTAAGCTAGTAGTGCCTTGTCTCCGTCTTGCTGCACTCCAGGGATGCACCTACCTGCTTACTTTTACATATTAGGCTATATAATATTTTCAGGATTGTTAAGAGTTGTTCTTTCCACCTTATCCCTGAGGGCTTTACTGTAGCTATGATTATGTGCACAACTTCCAGTGAGATAGCGGAAGTAGCAGTAAGCTAGTTAGTCCCATAGACTGTCTGTGGTTAGTCTCAGTGGCTACTCTTGGTGGCTAACCACCAACGCTGGTTCTATACGAAAGTAATTTGCCTTCAGTTTAGCAAATACTGATTTATTTATTTATTATTTTTCTTTTACAAATATTTAACTAATGTTAACTTAGAATTTTCTAAAGTGTCTTTGCGGAGCTCTGGTACCTGTTGCACTGTCCGTGTCTGTAACAACTAACAACCACTCTAAGATAGATTTTTGGTCTTCAGCAACTGTGTTTTGAACATGTAACCAGAACAAAAAGGGATTGTTCCTGTTGCCAAAGGTACCATTGATATAAGAAATAAAACCACAAGAATTTCACAAGACATTGCGAAAAAGTATTAAATCAGAATTTGCAGAAGAGAATGACACCTAGACCGACAGGTCCGTCACTCAACGTCAGTACATGATATCCCTGTCTTTCCTCGTCTGAATTCATGCTTAACCTACATAGGAAAATTACTCGTTATAAAATAAGCTCAGCAACATACCTCCAAATATGTATTTAGTCATTAGGGCTGAGAATGAGTTGATTGACTGATTTACTGTAGCCTACTTCCTTTATATCATATTAAAAAAATGAATGCCAAAATTATTTCTTTTACTACTACTTAATATTAGTATTACTGAAGTCTGCTTCTAAATTCAGCATCATGTTTTGCTCAGAACACAGTTTTTAATAAATCTGAACTAAAAAAAAAAAAAACGTGTAAACTACGTCTTTAACGCAGAGGAGCGGAGGATTAGCAGGGAAACATCACATTTATTCACTTTACATGGAGCTACAGTTAATACTGAATTATGTTAAATGTTTGCCAATTGTGTTAGTATCTCTTAATAAGAAATCAGAAATCATCTTTAGAAGGAGCAGATGTTTACCTTAAGCTAGCTCGGGCCATGTTTAACTTAACAATATTTTAGCGGAGCAAGGCAAGCTAATTGCTAGCATGCACGGTTGAAAAAGTAAAAAACAACAACAACAACAGTGCTTTAAGACGGCTGTCAGAGATGGTAGAGGTATGATCACATAATCCCGTCTGAGCTATAACAGGTGGTGTGTTCCGCGTTTTATCTCCCAATTGCTCTTGGAAAGAAGAATAGAGTACTGTAAACACTGTTACCATTGGAAATTGCCGGTTTCGGTTCAAAGCCAGATGTCACACACAAAATTCGTGCAAGGGATCATGGGGGCTAGGAATAAGGTGGATAGATTTTAGCCTATATCATGAATACTTTTAGAGCATGTGTGTGTTCAGTATGTACCAAAGTAACAGCCGCAGCAGCCTTGTCTTCTTCCAACTGTTCATCAAACTAAGTCTGCTGTACAGATAAAAATTAACAACAAAACAATCTATTTTGTAGCAGTTTTGTAGCCTTCCGGTATTTTTTCTGGCAGTTACAATGTTGCCATGGAAATGGCAGAGTAATATTTTTAGTGATGAGCCAGGTGTGCTGTTATGCTGATATGAGCACATTTTAAATATCTTGTTGACCAGTGAGATTGCTTGGTCAGAACTACTTGTTGTATAATTGTCAATAAATAACAAAAGTACCAAATTAAAGGATGTCAGAATGTGTTTATTTTATGTGTTTAACATTTATTGGCAGGTCACCGAGGATATGATGGGTTCAACATGATAGGTGCTGTCCCAGTCTGGGAGGTTGCACATCATGGTCCTGCATGTAATATGCTCTGAATGTCACACAGAGCTCCTTTAAGTCTTTGGAGAAACATTCTGCTGTCTCTTTGTTAAAGTCTAAAAACTCTTCATTGGTTATCAAAATAGTTGCCAATAATTTTCTGTTAATTGACCAAATGTTTCATATCTATATTTACCATTCAAATGTCTGACTAGTTTTGCATTAATGGCTGGCCACAATGATGACAGCATCAAGTTGATAAAATAATGTCTGGGCCGAGGGTATTGATGTTGTTGCACTGTGTGTTGCAGAGGTGCGGGAGGTTTTTGCACAGGTCCTTTCGGATCTCAAGATTCCATACACTCGTGTTCCAGTGGAGCCAGGTTTACACAGCTGCCCAACACTGCCAGCACACCTCCAAAGGTTCTACACACAGGTGGAGAAGGATGCTCTGGACTCCATCCCTGTCTTCACTCGCTATGGAATCAGGTCTGGTGGTGGGATGTGGACTGTAAAAACTGTAAAAGGAATCTATTCAGTGTTTTCACTTGTCTGAAAAAAGGTTTAGAGGAGGTTCTTCATGTCCTGGGCCTGGTTGTTAAAAAATTGTAATCTGTATCAGAATGATCCAGATTTGGAAATCTCATGTTTTGCTGTCCAGGATCAGATAATCCATATTACTTTTGTGCTGGTTTTTCAAATTAACATTGGATTGGATCACCCTGATCCAATTACAAATGTTTCAAGATAACCAGCTCCGGATAACCAGTGATAAATAGGACTACACATCACAATGTAGGCAGTCTGTCAACAAACACACTGCTATTATTAAATAGATAGGCTAAAGCAGTGGTTCCCAACTGGTGCAGCCACAGGGTCCAGATTTCTCCTCAGTCATTAGTTCAAGGTCCACACAGTTTAATATATTCAGCATCATACTTGTTGCTAGTTTGCTGTCTCTTTTAAGTAGCTGTCTTTTATTCACTCACTCTACAGAGGGAAACAACACTTCAAAATAATAGGTCTATGTCGGAAATTCACTGTACTTAAAAATAAAGTGTATTTTTTTATAAACTTGACACATTAACGTGTCAGTTGTGGTCTATTCTAGTCGTGGACCCGCGACCCACTACTTGGAAACCACTGGGCTAAGGTCTGCTTTATCTACTTTATCACAGTAATTGTTCAAAAAATCACAAATCATATGCAGTATATAAATAAATGTATATTTTTTTCCACCCTGAATCTAGCCCTCTGCTGAGATCAGAATGATCCCTATTTTTTGGATCAAAGGTATCCCAGTCTACCAAAACAGCTCATACTGAGCGTTTGATCCATATCAAAACCAAGACTGGATGTAATGGTGATCTAATCCAATTTCAGAATCCTTTTTTTTTCCTTTTGAACAACCCATTTTCAGCCAGATGGATACACAGTGTGCATGCACAAAAGCCATCCATACAGCACTTACACCACATTGATTTTGGATTAGGTGTGTGGTGAAGATGTGTGACCTCACATACTTTATTTACTGTATGTAAATTTTTGAATGCAGGACTTTTACTTGTAACATTGTATTTCCACACTGTGGTATTGCTATTTTTAAGTTACAGTAGCAAAAGATCTGAGTATTTCCTCCAAACTGCAGTGGGGCGATCAACAGTGCCTGCTCATCAGGCCTCCACCCACTCTGCTTTTTCTGAAGTATTCTAAAGGTTTACCCTGAGGGCCTCTGACGTTTGTCTTTATTGTAAATGTCAGAGACGTTACCTCATCCTGTATTTCCAGCAGTAGAGTGTAGTACATTGTCTGTACTTGAAGTATCCTGGAGTCCATGTAGAGGCTCCTCTACTAATTACTTTTTAGATGAAGACCCAAAAATATGATCACCTTAAACAAATATGATGAATTGTTCTAGATTAGTCCACCAAACAGTGTATAAAGCTTAGGGTTGCAACGTTATACTGTTTCAAGGTGGAGGTTGGCAGTTATTGTACCGCATACATTTGTTTGTTCAGCTTTATTTATATAGCACATTTCATACACCAGGGCAATTCAAAGTGCCTTACAGAGCATTAAGATACTAAACATAATAAACGATACGGATTTACAAGAGGAAAGAGAAAAAAAAAAGATATAAAGGGTAAAATTAAGTAGTAAATAGTTTTTTTTTTAAATCACCATTTAAAATGTGCAGACACGAGGTGCAAAGATAAAAAGATTATTTAAAATGATTTAAAATTGAGTTTAAAAATAGGTTTGCAGTTGTTACAGGGTCCATTTCTCTTCCTAGCATGCTTTCGACTATATTCCTTAAGTAGTAGTAGTAGTACACATCTACCTAGTCTAAGGTGCATTATGGAGCATTGGTTTAAATATCTGACATTCTCACTGTGCGCGCTCCCACGGTGTGCACGCACCTCTCGAAGTGTCTCGGCACACAAACATTGTTCTGGTTGGTGGCTAATATTACTGGTTGTGCCATTTCTTTTAGTCTACACAGTGGCAATGTGGCAATCAACACATACTTGGGAGCAGGGCTGACAAATATTGCAGTTGTGACATGAGTCACCATTTGGTAATTTTCGCATTTCATTTTCACTGAAAAAAATAAACAAAATGATGATGTGATTTTTGCTGGAGTCTGTACAAGCATGTCCCCTTACATCTGGAATATGATTTGTAGGCTGGGGCCTCGCTGTAGCACTACAGTGCTTTATTTAAAATGCGTTGTGACACACTTTAGCTTCATCAAAAACTTGAAGCTCCTGCTTTGGATGTTTCACTTGGCCATATTGAGATTTCAATAATATTTCAATTAATTGTGCAGCCTTATTTGGGAGGCAGTTCAGGAGAAAGTCACAAACATTTTTCATTTTAAAAAAGCCATTAGAACTGCCCAATATTATACAAGGTACCATCCCATTAGATACAGAGCGGGAAAGAGATATACAGACCCTTTCCAAAAAATTAGAATATCATGGAAAAGTTGTTTCATTTCCATAATTCCATTCAAAAAGTTAAACTTTCATAGATTATAGATTCAGGGCCCACAATTTAAACGATTTCAAGTATTTATTTGTTTATTTTTACATAATTTGGGCTTCCAGCTCATAAAACCCACGAAAACAGGAAT
>NC_065513.1:5890218-5923374 GCF_006386435.1 Epinephelus moara
ATTCCTGTTTTCGTGGGTTTTATGAGCTGGAAGCCCAAATTATGTAAAAATAAACAAATAAATACTTGAAATCGTTTAAATTGTGGGCCCTGAATCTATAATCTATGAAAGTTTAACTCTTTGAATGGAATTATGGAAATGAAACAACTTTTCCATGATATTCTAATTTTTTGGAAAGGGTCTGTATATCTGTATACATGTGTGATCACTGGCCACGTAACCAGTGTGAGAATGGTCATATTGTAATTCATGTGTGTTTTTCCCACACATCCATGGTTTTGTCCTGTCATACTACACTGCGCAGACACACGCATCACTCACTGCACAGTGTCATATTGGTCCATTGAAACTACAGAAGACAGCTTATAGAGCCTGACTGCCAGACGCCCTCTGACTGGTACAGCTTGCCTACATGCTGTGCCAGTGTTTTCATGAGGCACCGATGGAGAAATCGTTACGTAGCCCTGCAAATTTTGATTCGTTTAATGAGATTAATTTTTTCCCCAAAGGCCTGTCGCTGAGATGTGACATTTGTTTTTATTTTTGTTCCAACTCATGTGTGTGACGTTATTGGTTTAATGTGAGGCATTTCAGGGCAGAGATCTGTTCACACTGATATCAGATATGAATCACTTCAAACATGAACAGTCTGGGCAGAAAGATCGATCTTGGGAAATAATGGAATTGAGCAATAAGCCCTATGATGTGACAACATACAGTAAACTGCCATAGAGCACACAGAAACTGCCAGGAGATAACAGCAGGGGTCACCACAGCTCCCATTATGATGAACTATGGCAGCGCAAAATCAGACTTGTGCACATGCACACAGTTCAACAAGGACTGAGAATTAGAAGAATGTGTTCACAAGGCTTCATTAATATGATGAAAATAATAGGTATACATAGCTCTGCCTTTGTGTGTTCACAGTGGTGAACCAGTTTAAAACATCCATATTTTCTGTAGTGTGAACACACGTCATGCTCAAGACCTGCAGAGAATTGGTGTGTAGTATGGATTTGAGACACAGCTACAGGCATTGTTTCATCATGCACATACGTGGCACACAGATGGATAAACATCTAAATCCCATTAGATGAAATCAGATTAGGTTACTTTATTAATCCTTAGAGGGGAAACTAGTGCAGTCACCCTGCACAATGACAAATAACAGGACAGTATATACAAGACATAATGCTGATATAGCAAAACTAACATGTTCCTAGAGGACCTCAGTGTCACTCAGTGGTGTAAGGTAGTTACAGAGGGCCCCAGTGCTGATATATGCACGCTATCGTGCATATATCATCTCACCATATGATCAGACACTTGGCACTGACTAACATCAACGTATATATTACCCATCAATCAGCATTGCCTATCTATATATGATACCAAAGAAAATATTAATTTAATTTAACAATTTTAATAGTTGATTTACAGTAAAATAATATTTTATTATAGAATAGTTGATTTATAGTTATAGTGTTACGCCCCACCCTTAGGCGGCCCTATGGGGAGGACAAATCTCCAACACTGACCCATAATAATCACATGAACACCTTTAAAACACTCAAATCCATGGGATTTATTAGAATTAAAACAGGCAAACAAGACAACCAAAATCCCTCAATGAGAGGCAGCAAGACCAGCAGTCCACACACCAGGGCTGCATCCCAAGTCTCTTAAAATTACTGCTAACCACCTTATCTAGCCACCTTATCTAACTGTTTAGTCCCTCCCACTTAGGAAAACATGCAAGGAGTCAGGAGTGAGGAGCGAGGATTGCTGATTAAGAGACATGAGACGGTCTTACTCTGAAGCGTCATGACTTTGGTCACACACTTTTGCATGTATTACCATTGTTATTGAGTCATTTGCCGAAGTTTGTCGCAATTAAAGAACGTTCTGTAGCGCTGCCAATGTCACTGTGATGAGCATCATTATCATTATTATTATTATTATCATCATTATTATCACTATTATTAAATCCACTCGCCATCATTCAACAAGTCAGCTGCTGAGTGAATAAGACATATCAGACCTGTCAGTCTGCCTCAATCAATCAGTTTTATTTATAAAGCCCAATATCACAAATCACAATTTGCCTCACAGGGCTTTACAGCATACGACATCCCTCTGTCCTTAGGACCCTCACAGCTGATCAGGAAAAACTCCCCAAAAAAACCCTTTAACGGGGAAAAAACGGTAGAAACCTCAGGAAGAGCAACTGAGGAGGGATCCCTCTTCCAGGACGGACAGACATGCAATAGATGTCATACAGAAGAGATCAGCATAATAAATTAACAGTAATCCGCATGACACAATGAGACAGAAAGCGAGACAGAGAGATGCAGGACAGACAGTAATGACAGTAGCTTACAGCAGCATTAATGAAAGTAATAATATTAATTAATGTTAATATTAATAATTAATATTACCTACAGGCTATTAAACATCATTCCACTCACATGACATGCAGGACAATTAATGATGGGCAAATGTGTTTGTGTGTTTGTGTGTGTGTGTGTGTGTGCACGTGTGTGGTGTTATGTCAACACATGTGGTTCTGGACATGAGCAGCTGCACATTTAACAGCCATACATTATGTGAATGAAATAAACTTAATTACAACATGACAGTCTTGCACAAAATATTATTAACATTACTTTTTGTAGTCACGTAGGCATGTGAATGACAGCGTTTCATTGCAAAGAATGCATGTAAGGGGTACACTTGCGCTGTTTCTCCGCCATCTCGTTCAAATGAGCCAGATGTAGGGGGCGGGTATTTATACGTCAGGGCCTCAAGCTGAAAAAGACTTCCTGTTAGGAACCTCTCATGTTACCTTACTCATCGCACCTAACAGATCCCTCTTAACGCCTAACGCTAACTCCTTACTGGCAGGAATAAGAGACATGAGACGGCCTTAAAGATGGCGGACCCCAAACGACTTCTGGTTCAAGTCAGGAGTTAGGAGTTAGCAGTATACAATTAAGAGACTTGGGATGCAGCCCAGAGGCCTCTCTCCTCTGCTGCTGGCACAGGAGCTCTTCAGCACCTCCTCCATGCCAGGTGCGCTGCACCTCGTTAAGTAATGCAGCACACCTGGGCAGATCTACAAGGGAGGGAAAAAGGGACAGCAGCACAGAACACATACAGCTGTAACAATAGCATAAGCATATAATTTTGTTATAGATGCTATTTACTATTTTACAGAAAAAGAAAAAATGACATGACAGAGATAGATTTGCCTTTTTCAAGGGCATATATAACAAATGGCACGATTTTAATTTAATGACAGTTTTTCTTAGAACACAGGCATATTTCCAAGGTGGCAATCACTCATAAGGCCCCATTCTCCACACAACACATTGTTGGAGGGCCCACTCTCTCTATGGGCTCCCCCACCTCACAGGCCCCAATGCAACCGCACTGCCTGCACTGTCTTTATTGCGCCCCTGGTGTAACTCAGGAGCTGCCTTGCCACTTAAAAACAATATGACTTTAAGTAATCAATAAAGAGACAATTACAAGTAATGTACTTAAAACCAATGCAAATAAAACAGGCAATATAAACAGAATGAAACTTTTAAACTTTTGTCAGGAATACAACCAGTATCACATATAATATGCAAATATCACGTCACGTATGAGTCACAGCTGTGGGTCATAGTATATAAAGATGGATGACGCATCTCCACTTCTTCCCACTGTACAAAAATAAAGGCAAAATATCCTGGATATGGCCACTGCCATCTTGCGCTGGTGATGTCATTCAGAGCCAGAGTCTGCGCAGTAGAGATCTTTGCCATATTTAGTTCCAGCCCATACACCATCCCACCAATCGTGAGCAGCATCACTGATTGTGAACACACCGATTGGCACACACAGTTGTCAATCATGATAACAACCCCCCACCCCTTTTTATAGCATCAAATAACTAAGTAAAACCAAACGTATAGGGAAAAACCTGAACACACATCAGTGTGGTAAGAATGACGTCTATTGATAGAAACCATCTTTGGGAAAATTTTATTTAATGTGTACTTTGAGTTTTTAGTTTGGCCCATGTCCCATTTATTAACATTGAGGGGTCGGGGTTTAGAACCTATACTGCAGCCGGCCACTAGGGGGCAGTTGAGGTGTTTTGGCTTCACTTTTTGGGAGCTGTCATGTCGTCCATCATTTTTATACAGTCTATGAATGGAACCCTTAGTCTTATAAAGTATTGTTGAAGAACCCCGATCACACAGAAAGTGCTTTGCAGGTTTCAAAACGCGAGGCACACCGCATTTGTGTGTGTACATGAGACCCTAAAAAAGAGGGTGGATCACGGGGAGTAGCACCTGTTGGTCCAGGAGCTTAACCTCAATGATGGCTATTTCATGTACTGTACTTATGTGCTTTCACGCCTGCTGTTTTCTGTTGAGATGGTGGTCACTGCAGGTTGTAAAGTTGTATAGCTCTGGGTATCAGCAGCTGCTACCACTAGTTTCTCCTCCATTGTTTACCAACTGTAAACTTTTTGATGTGACAACCACAGAAGGCCCGCCTCTCAAATCATCTGATTGGACAATGGGGAAAAAGCAGAGATGATGTGGGGCACTTTTTCACGCTGAGTTGTAGTTTTTTCAACTTGAGGAGCTCAGAGTGCTCCGGCAAAAACGTGAGGCACATAGCCACACAAAAACAGTGAGCGAAAAACTTCAATCTCATTAAAAACAATTACAAAAAGCCTCCTTCAGCTGCTAAAAGGCTTTCTGTGTGATCGGGGCCTTATTTTCAAAGAGTGTGTGAGAGTGTTTGTTAGTGTGCGTGTGTGTAGTGAGTGGATGGATTGATTCTCTGCAGGGTTCCTCCTGGTCTCTGGCTGACAAACACTAATCAGGATCTAAACCTATTGCATGTCCACAGATGGCCAGACGTGTACCTGGGACTGACCACCATGGGCCAGAACATGTCCGTCCCCAACCTGCAGAGGGCCCTCAGCCATGCCTTGGCTGCAGGTTCTCCAAGCACTACCTCCAGCAGCGCATCAGGCTCCAGTCAGCCCATGGTCACAGCAGAGCTTATGGTCCACCCGGGTTACCCCAGTAACCCCCACGAAGGAGGCTGTGGAGAGGGCCCGGATGACTTCTCCCAGTCGGCTGACAGACAGCATGAGCTGAACGTGCTCACTGACCCGTCCCTACTGGCCATCTACAGCCAAGAGGGAGTGCAGCTCTGTGCCTTCAAAGACATCTGAGTACTGCTGTGTAAACATGACAAACGTATGTATACTGTAGAGAGCTAAAGGACTCTAAATCTGCCCTGATGTGGGTCACTCCATATGTCTAGAAAGGGACATTTGTTTTTTTTTAATGCTAACTAATAAATAATTAACTTTCTTGATTAGAATATATAATAATAATAATAATAATCATGAAGGATGAATAAATGAATAAAGGATCAATGAGAGATTGTAGTGAGTTACAGAGGCCAGTCAGGAGGTGGCGTCCGGACTTGAGCTCTCTATAGATCCTTGCAGTTGAACACAAAATCCACTCTCAGCACAGAAGCACAGCAGAAAACTACAATAACCTAAAGACTGGAATGTTCTGGAAGTTTCCCTTTAAGTAATGTGGAGAAGTGAAGTGAAGAGACTTTATGTAAGCCATACTCGGTGCTGCTTTACAGTACTGTGATATAGATAAATGGATTGCACTACCTACATGCCCTTCATTGCACATATTCATTTCAGCTTGGGTTTTTATAATGTACTTCTGTCCATCAGTGTAAGGATGAAAAGCAGCGATCTGGGGCAGTCAGACAGGTTAGAAGCCACAAGATGGCAAGTCAAACAGTGAAATGATCAGCCAGTGTGTTTGTTGTAAAGATCCATCACAGTTTACATACCCACTACCTGCTTCAGCTGTCACCTACTGTATTTACTGTAGCTGTGTTCACACACTTTTCCTGTGAAATGAAGTATTATTAGCACCAATTTAAACATGCTAAAATAGTCTGTTTCCAACCTGTCTGATGGTCATGACTTCTCTGTAGTGATGTCACCCTGTTCCCAGATGTCAGCTTTAACTTGGCGAATAAAATGTTACTATCACAGATGAATGGTAAAATACAGAAAGAAGACCCAAGCTGTTTTAAACTCTAGTTTACCTCACAGTGGAGTTATGATCTGATCTTGAGGTTCAGACTCCAGTTTTAAGACCTTCATTTTTTCAGTTTTGTGCTTATGTGTTGCATATTCCTTCCTCCCATTTAATCAAACTCCCACGCAGGGATCAGGGGTCAGGTAGAATTCTATTCATATAGAAACTCTGCACAGTGTAAAGTAATAGAGGGGTGAGGTAATGAAGCCATGTAGTACTTGTGGTTTTTATGAATGACGGTGGAGGATGATTTTCAATGATCTCAGGTCTGTGTAGCACAAGTAGCACTGATCATCTAATCACCTGCCAAATGTGTGTCTCTAAGTGAATGTTATTTTAACATCCACATGTTAAATCACTTGTAACTGCGGTATGTTTGTAATATGTCCAGCTGTTATCTGGGTATTTGAGATGTTATATTTTGATAAAGTTTCTGTTGAAACTTTTTTATACATTGCTATATTGAAATTATTCCAGAGATCACAGCTGAACTGCTGAGCTAATAAATGATGTCAAATTGCTGTCAAATGTTTTTTTCAAAAGTTTTTCCTAAAATTTCCATTTTCACTGAGACCAATCACCAGTGCTAAATCCAGTGACATTTTATCCAGTTAGTATTTTCATCTGACTCAAAGGGCTGGAAAACTGGAGTGCCCCTCCCCACCTCAGACCCATTTATGACTCTTGGAGGGGGGCACAAGATGTTCATGGGGAGATAGCAGGTCAACAGTAGATGCCACATAGGCTATCAGTGGTATACGTCATCTGAAAGCTGGGAACCTGAAGATCTATTTGACATGCAGTCCAGCAGTATTTAGAGTGTATAGGGGCTTAAAACATTATGATGGAAGCAGGGGAGTAAATATAGACAGTACAGGCAGTGTAGATGCACAGGGGCCTGTAAACACAGTGGGCTTTGCAAGTGATTCAGATTGCCACCTTGAATATATTTCTGTGTTCAAAGTGGAGTGATAAGACACTGATATTAATTTAAAATCTGCCATTTGCTATATACTATATATCCTCAAAGAGGCAAACCCGTCTACGTCATGGTTTACTTTTTTATTTTTTTGAAGATGACATGCTTTTTCTACATAAGCTATAAAATCTATAAATATACTATAAAAACTATTCAACTAAATTATTTATTACTTTCTTTGATATTTTGTCAGACATGCAATAATGATTGCTGGGTAGAATGTATGTTGATGTTGTCCAATATCATATATATTGTATCAAGACAATACATACACAACAGCGTGCACTTGGGCCCATCATAATAGTGTGCACTGGGGCCTGTTGTAACTTCCTAATGCCACTGGATGGAAGTATATGACACCAGTTACCATTTTTTTACATAAGTTGTTGCAGCAATTTTGGGTTTGATTTTTGATTTTTGACCACTTGATAAAACTTGAAAATGGTCACAAATCCCTCCAAAATGCCACATTAAGACACAAGATCTTGAGGAGCACCATAACAAAAAATCCATGCTGTGATATGGTATCAAAAACCTTTGAAATTTGGAGATTTCTATAAAACTTGCATTTTCTGAGGACTGGATGGTAAGCACTTATGTTCTAGAAGCTTCTGAGAGACCCCCTTATTGTCTATATACCTATGAAAGACATACATCCTACCTCTGATTACTCCAGGTCTGTAGTTTGTGGCTATATAGATTGATGAGGCTTCAATTATCCAGAGGTCACTTTATGTCATTTTATGCAGTGAGATCAAGTTTTTAAAAAGTGGTCTCACTGCAGTGAAATGGCTACTATGGGGACGAACATTATCCAACATGAATAAAATTGGGCTCATTGAATCCGCTCAGTCTCAGCTCTCTAGTCAGACTCTATTCATGTAATCCTACATCAGCATCTCAGCATGCAGAAAAATTTAAATACAGCAGGCGAAAATGACACATTTACTGCATGCAAAAAATGCATGGTTATTGTGCAAAGCTGTATGGGACTATTATAAAGTGAGCATATCTGTAAAGGGACTCATGGGTACCCTCATTTTCATTCAGATATCTTGAGATGATAAGTCAAGGGACCCCTGTGATAAATGGCCATTTTTTTCTTTGCCTTTGCTGACATTCTTTTAGACACTGGTACCAACAGATTCCTTTTTGCCTTCTAGCTCCATATGACACGTGTATCCTCACTCTAGATTTAAAACTCAGCCTGCTACAGCCCCTGAAAGACAGTTAGGCCGGTAGAGGACGCCGGTGTCCCCAGAGTTGCACAAAGTCAACACACAGCAGCCCTTTGGTACAGAATGTACAGTCCAGTGACATAAAAATGACAAAACATGATGTCAGTCTGCATTTATGAAGGCGTAGTGCAACGCGTGATACTGTTAACATTCAAATGTATTTCATTTCTAATTATTGTCTCTGGTGTTATGGACCATAGCTCTCTGCTGGTCATGGCACCTGGTACCTGTTCTGTCATCCATGTTCCTGCTCAGGTGTTTTGTGCAGTATGAACTCTGAAGACGTTTGAGTGTGTCGCTTTCCATGTAGTAAAGACAGATTACATGTTAAAGAGGATTAATCACATTTATCAGGAACACTTAATAATGTAATGAGATTAAATCAAAGAAAAAACACATTTATCTAATGCATAACTCATGATGACATTTTTGGGGGATTTTTTTCCCCTTCTGTTGGACAAGTCACGGCAAAAAGACGGAAAGGAAATTATGGAGAAAGGCCTGTGACATGCAGCAAAGGTGCAGCTACGTAGTACATGCTTTAGCCATTACGACTGATGATTTAGTTAAGGAACTGATATAGTAGGCCTGTGCATCATGATTTCCTGTTGCTTACCATTAGGAGGTCACCATGACTCTGCTATCAATGAATCGTCAACTAAAGGAATACTTCATCCACAATGACCATTTGGAAACCAAACATTTCACTGAAAAACTCTTGTATCAGGGTCTGGTTCTTAAGAGAGTGTTTGAGGGTGGCACAGTGGTGCAGTGGTCAGCATTGTCACCTCACATTAAGAGGATTTCTGGTTCAAACCCCAGGGATGGGGGAGCCCTTCTGTATAGAGTTTGCATGTCAGCGTGGGTTTTCTCCAGATTCTCTAGTTTACTCCCACAGTCCAAAGACATGCAGGTAAAGTGGTGACTCTACATTGTCCGTAGATGTGAATGTGAGTGTGAATGTGAGTGTGAATGGTTGTCTGTCTTTATGTGTCAGCCCAGGGATAGTCTGGTGACCTGTCCAGGGTGTACCCCGCCTGCCCCCCATGACCCCCAACAGGATAAGCGGAAGAGAAAATGAATGGATAAATGCATGTGTTTGGGAAGCACTGAGCATACAACAAGGGAGACTTGGGTTATCTGTTTGTAAACAGATGATTTTAAATAGTGTTGCTGTTGTTAAATGTGGTCCCCAATCAATACATTTTTTTTTTCCTCGGAGGCATGCCAGAAAAGCAAAGTTCTCTTCGCAATTTCAAGTTAACACGGCATGACTGATGTACAAATGATGATTTTGTAGGTCATGCATCAGTAATAACCAAATATTGTAGTGTTTGATACACATTTAAGTTTTTGTCCTTTTATTATCACAATATTTTTACTTGAGTAAAGGATCTGAATCATGGCCTGCTCAAACAGCAACTTGAACTCACATTACTCAGTTTGATGAGGATGCAATCACAATTCAGATTTTGCATTAAATGTTTAAACTGGACTGCTCAGCGTTGTAACATATTTTCACATATTAAAAAAATCTCTATATATAAACTTTAAAATTGTTGTTATAGATTACAGCATACAACAGATACATTTCAATTCATCAGCACCAGCTTGTGCAATGCTTCCTACAAATTAATGCTTCTTATTAACTATCCAATAACATAAAAATCAACAACTCACAGCGGCTCATAATAACTTGTTTTACTTTAAGTAATTAAAGTACATTTTGCTGAAAATACATTTGTACTTCTATTGTAACACGAGCATTTTAAATAGAGGACTTGTAATAGAGTATTTTTACAGTTGCACAGAATAAAGTGGCCTTACTTAAGGAAAAACATTGACTCATTTATTTACTGCGTTGAAAGAGATTTTTCAGCAGTAATATCCAAAGTGTATCCATTGGCTTCTCCTGGTCGCAGAACACTCTTCTAGGATGTGTTAGTTTTTTTTTCATTTATCACCATGAACTCAGTCATGTTGCAGTTAAGATAGAGACAGAGGTACCTTAACTTTTTTTAAGGTCTTTTGTGCAATGGAAAACCATACCTTTTTTTCAACATTTTTAAGGAAACCTTACGGAGAAGACTCAAGGGAGTTTTTGCCATTGATTTTCTTATGAGAAAACCTAACTAGAACTTTGAGGAAAATCTTAACGAAAGATGTTCCGTGCAACCCGCCCCACGTACTTTTTCTAACACCGCAACTCATCAGTATTATCCTACAGCTACTGTATGCTGGAGGACATAGTTTTAGTTGAGATTAAACTGGAATAAATCAACACCTTTAACCATCAGAAACTTCTACTCCTTACCTTTGTGGTGAATCACAAGTTACACAGGTGATTTGAACCAGCTTCACTGTGCTTCCTGGATATCTTTGCATTTTGAAACGCTCAGGAAGGCTTTTAACATCAGTCCATGTTCCTGAATGCGGTTTCAAATTATATTGAAGGATGCTCTGGAAAATAATTGCCATGTCAAATAATGTCACATATGGGATCTGTAATAAATGGGTTTCCATGTGAAAAATATTAATATGAACTAAAACAATAGTTGACCATTAAAGTTTATCCTTTACCTTTTTAAACTATGACAAAAAATATATGTGGACCTTAACTCAAGGTCCACATACTGGCTTTCTCAATCAACTGTTTACCACAATGTTGGAGTCTTGACAGTGTAGAAGACTGAGATGCTGTTAAAAGTAAAGTGAGCTGGGAGCTGAGATTTACTGTCAAACTATGAAGCAACAGTATTAAGTTCACTTCATTTAGATTTCAGCTCTACCAAATTGCTAATCAGATCATGTTGTTTTGGATTCATTCTGCTGTCTAGTCACCAGAAACCAAACACGTGCAACATCCACTTGACTACCAGGCAGACAGTGAGGCCAAATGGTTAGCCATCTTTATTATGAAACAATATAGGGACCAGATCAAACAGCTGTTACATGGTGGTTTTTTGGCCACTGCAGTCCCTTTCCATGTCCTGACACATCCCCGGACAGCCAGCCCTCTCCCAGCTGCCTTCAAGGTGCTTGTTCCTAGGACCGCCTCCAGGAGCTGAGCTTCATTCCAGCTGAGTGCATCCCTCTCCAGCTTCTCCTTCCCCCCCTCCCTCCTGACGTCCCTTTCAGCTGGGCAGCCGACAGTCCATCTGCCACTGGAATATGTCTCAGTGTGGTAAAGGGCTCTGTTTCTGATGTGATAGGTGGTTATATTAGGGTGCCCAATAGTGGGAGAGGAAACATGCGTGGTAGATTCCAATTAACCAAACAGGTTCTTCCCACATTAACAATTTTAAATAAGTGCCAATCAATATCATTTCAAGTGGAGAAAGCAAATAATTACTAATCCTGATACTAATCAGGAACAGAAAATCACAATTGCCATTTGTCATGCTGATTTAGCAGCATGGTCTGAGAGTGCAACTAATCTATGTTGAAAAAACCCATCAAAGTACATCTGAGAAAATTTTGGGATATTCTTTGAGGGCCTCCTGAAGATAACGGCATGTTTGGAAACCAATTTTTCTTTCACACTCAAGAATGTTCTGTAGCATTTTCAGCAATGACATTTCAATTAATGTTTGTTTCTGCTCAGTGGGTTACAAACTGTGGGGAAGGAGATGTGAGAGGGATTGTCCCATAGAGTACAGTGCAAGTCTAGAAGCAGTGGAGGTGAGTAAGGAAAACATTTCAGTCAGCACGCACCTCCAGGACCTACCTACAGCTTCTCTTCTTTCTGTCATGTTCGTTTTTTTTTAAGCTTAAAAGATTATTGATGATGGGGCAAAAGAAAAAAAGAGTAATCAACCAGTATTCCTTCTCTGCAAAAAATAAAATACTTCAGAAAAATCATGTCTAAGTGAGATCTATTTAACACAAGAGTTGTTTATATAGAGGAAAAGCAAACAGAAAATTAACACATTACTCAGTATTTCCATCTAACTCTTCATCTGAACATCATGTTCCCTTATCATTTCTTTTTCCATTTTTCACATTAAGAAAAGAGTAGAAAGTTAGAAATGGTCTGGAGATTTATGGCTGAGGAGGGGGAGGAAGAGGAGTAAGAGGAAGGGGAGGAAGCTGTCTGATCCACAGAGAGTCCTGGATGGGGAGGGAGGCTGAGGCTGCCGCTGCCTGGCTTCAGCTGGGGCGGCTCCTGGACTGCAGGGAGGACCGGTGTAAAGGGGAGAAGGGGGGGAGGGGAGTGAGCGAGGAAGGTGGTGAGGTGTAGGGGGAGAGCGAGGAGGCGAGAGGAAGATCGGTATTTGGTTTGGGCGGGTAAGACAGGAGGAGAGGGGGAGAAAGAGACAGAGAGAGGGCTACACGCTTGTCAGGTGATCAGTCCATTGGCCGCTTTTCGCCGTGTTTCTTTGTAAACTCTTCAGCGTTCTTCAAGAATTTTTTACGGTCCTTTGAGTATTCTTCTGCTAGGTCTGCCCGAAGGGGATGCTCCGGCTGGGGGTCGTTCACCAGCGCAATGAGGGACTGAATTACTGCAAGACACAAACAGCCATGGAAAACAAGTTAGATGTTTTTCTTAATGAGACAATGGCCACTAGTCTCTTAGCAGTATGTGCTGGCAGAAAGAGCATTAACTGAAAGGTAGAAGTCATTAAGACACCAAGCCAGGGCTTTTGCACAATCAGGTGAGTAAATTCTATGTGCTTATACTGTACCTCGAGTTGCTGACAACCATCCGCCAATTAATTCAGGTGGTGTTGTCATTTTACATACTTTCCTACCCTCCAGGGCCCCATTGGCTTCAGTTCATTTTAACACACTAATGCTGGGTTCAGACTGCATGACATTTGTGTCTGTTCTGACAGTCACTGTGTCAGATTAGGCAACTGTAGAGTCATAAAATCTTACCGTGACTTGACCGACAGACATGACAGACTACATGTTGGTCTACAACAAAACATCACTAGTTGTCGTTTGTGATGTCATCAAATTATTCTTGTCCTATTTTTATTAATCGTATTATTATTATCATTATTATTGTCATCATCATCATCATTAATATCATTATTGTTGTTACTATTATTATTATTATCTCAGTCAATATGGCTGTTCATGTCCCAGCCGAACTGTTTTGTGAAAAGCGCCACCAGATGGCAGGAGCTACATTTGAAGTACTGCATGCAAACAAGCAAGTCACTGACTCCTCAAAAAGTTCCTACAAATGTTTCGCAATAAAAGCCTTTATAGAAAAATGAAAGGATTCTCTCAACTGACGTTATAAGGGGCTTTTAATTTGAAACAGACATAGAAAGTGTTGAAATGACAGCACAATGCATTAAACGAGTCAAACGGGAGCGGATTAAAAAGAAAAATACAGATGGAATAATAAATAAAGGCCTGATTCTGATGTAGTCTGTTTCAAATGAAGCTGGTACCCTCTGCGCGCACACGTGCACGCGCACACACACACACACACACACACACACACACACACACACACACACACACACACACACACAGTATCTAAGTCTCAATGGATGGAACATGTTGAATGTGCAAAGTGTGTCTGAGCCTCACACACTCCCACTGGCTGGATGTCTTCTGGCTAGGCTAAAACAAAGAGGTGCTTTTGGGCGCAGAGGAGAACCCAACATGCCTGAACAAATGTGTGTGTCAATTTGCATGCACATCCATGAACAAGAGAGTTAAGCCCCTTTTACAGTGCCAGATTTTCCGCGAATGTTGGGCTGTTTTGCCGGCAAGCTGCGAGCGTTTAGACACACAGAGCTGGATTGGTGAGTTGATCCAAGGTGCCCAATTTTCCGCCTCGTAGGGTAGACATATTGGCAGAACCCTTTTAGTTTAAAAAGACCGAGGCAGCTGTCTGGAGGAGGAACTGTTGATGACGCCGCACGTGTGACCCACTGGCGGTGGATAAACAGGAAACAACTGATAGCAGGAATTAGCGAGCAGCTAGTAGCAAGAGGGAAATGCAAACCTGACAGACACTGTAAAGATGAGCAACTGGGGAGACATGGAATTGCACGCCCTCCTTGCCCTCGCAAAGGAAGAGGCCATTAACCGTCAGATGACGGGAACGGTGAAGAACGGGCCAACTTACGGGAGAATTGCCGAAGGACTGACCAGCCGCGGCTTCCCTCTCACGTCAATGTTTGCGTCACACATTGAGCTACACGTGTTGTTACTTGCTCACGCCCCCCATTGACCCGAAAAAGGCGCATTCTTTATAAACAAAAGTAGGTAGGCGGCATTTTGCTGCACTCCCCGATTTTGTTTTTATACTGCCAATGGCTGAAAAAAGACTGATTGGGCTTTCCTGCAAATTTGCACAATTCCTATTTAAAAAGGGCTTTAGTGCGTAAGTGTGTGTGTTTGTGTGTGTGTGTGTGTGTGTGTGTGTGTGTTTTTAATGGGGATGAGTCGGGACGAAAAATAAATGCTGTTTCTTGACTTTTCTTTAGTGAGTTTTGTCATGTTTTGTAGGATAATTTGAAATGTTTATAAGGCTTGGTGCATACACATTCCAACAGCATTTAAAATACCATTTGGTTATTGAAAAATCTGATTAATGATTTTAAATGGCTCTTATATATGAATAAGTTTTGGACAATGTTTGAACTAATGGATTAATTTGTGCTCAATATTAACTGTGTTCTAGATGTTTTCTTACTTTTGGACTAGTCAACTAGTCTAAGTAAGTACATCAGTCAGTAGGAACATCCCTAGTTAGCTAAAGCTAGACTAAAAAGTAAAACTATTTTTTTTTTTTTTTTTTTTACTGAACTTGAAATAAAAATAAAACTAGACTTTCGAAAAAACAAAAACCAACAGAAACCATACTGTATATTTAACTGACTAAAATAAAAAAAAAATAAAAAAAGACAGGACATGTCTTCAGCTTTATGCTGCATTCCAGGCAAGTTTCTGAGCCCCTAAGTCACCACTTCAAGTCACGACTCACGACTTCATAGTATTACAGGCAAGTCACGCGAAACTGTCAAAGCAACATGGAGGAATGTGCGGGTTTTTATGTTTGTTTCCGATCACTTCTATCACCAAACTGCCAGTTCCTTGCTCATTTGAGTGAAACAGAGGAGAAGCAGCGCATAGGTCACAGATGCTATTGTACTTTTTATTTTACATTATCTGTGTGTTTGGAAACGTATTTTGTATTGATTTATTCTTGCACTGGAAACCAGCTGTTAGAGCGGCTGCCAATAATGCGTTAACATTAGGGTTATTTTTTTTTGTCTATTTCTCACTGTGTATCACTTGCATCAACACCACATCCATAGGGCTGCCATTGTTGTTTAGGGGAGTAAGGTAATTGGTTTAGAGGGCTGTGTGACGTCAGACGGCGTAACTGGGAGTACATAGATCTGGTACAAGTTCACGGGTGGTAAGTTACGGGTTTGACTGCCGTTCCAGTACACTTTCACGGGTAGAAGGTCGTAAAAACATGAGTTACGGGTTGCCTGGAACGCGCTTTTAGACTTTGTCAATTTGATCCAACCTGTCAACACAACAAGCCTGAGGAGTGCATATGCTTATTCTGACTGGGACAGCTACATGTACAAGTCTACTGTGAATAAGCTGCTATCGCAAGGTGTTGTGTATGTATTCTAATACCTATTATGAACGACTTTAATGTTGCCCATGACAAATACCCCTCATGTTACAATAAAAAACTGAAACCAATAAAAAGTCATCTAAAACTAAACATTTTTAAACAACAAAAATGTAACTCAAAACAAGCAAACCCACTCTGGAAACTAACTGAAACTAACCTGAATTGAAAACAGAAATTAAAACTGAAATAAAAAATAATAACTAATTGAAAATACAAAACTATAACTCCTCTGGTCTGGCAGCAGAGCTTCATCATTCAGCTGCAACATCTCATTGCCTTCAGAGGTTCGGGTGGTTTGTAAAATCAACTGCGAATATAAATACTTATCAGACATGAATGACACTTCTCATGAACTACAGTCAGTTGCATTGAAGAGTCTATGAAAATGTTTCTCCTGACAACAGTTTTAACTACATGACAGCACTTAAATGCACTGTTCCTCTTTGTGGAACTCAGATCTGAGTTCTGATTGGATGATCAGGGCTGGAGGACCCACATACAGATTAGGAAACAAAAGCAGTTCACAAAGAAGTAACTCTGCAAAGCATTGACACTTTCACAAGAGACTGTCAGAGAGTGAATATGACGACACAGAGCTGCTACGATATGAGCATGACACTTTCTACATAATTACTGTTGTGGTGCATCCGTTTGAGCCTCAGTATTGACCTCATGTACCCTGTTGGTTCCATTTCAGATTTTGTCTTTTACCTTCCTGTCACTATTGCCAGCTACTGTAACCTTAGAGAGTCATGAAGAGTCTTGGTCCTGACTGGTTCACACAGACTACTATAAATGTCTTAAAGCTGGGAACACATGTCCACATTTATGTGAAGGTCACATGAGAGCAGTTTGCCCATTGGCAACTTAGCTTAACTATTTTCAGTATAAAATCACGAACATTTCAAACACTTGTGCATTACACTGTGTGAACACTTAATCATTTCCCAAAATACAACAGGTCACAGCAGGCTGTAAAACTGAAAAGAATCTTTTTACGCTACGAAATTTGAAATACCAAAATACATAGAATAATGAAGAATAAACTTGTGCATTAGGAAGAGTGTTTCAATTTGTTCCACCTTGGTTATATTTAAATTTTCAACGCACCCAAACATTTATCATACATTAATCCACACATCTGGGTGATGATGTTGAATGTGCGTTAACATGTTGGATGTGTTTCTATTCACATTTCCTACAACAGTGGAGCAAAGCCCACTGACCATCCTTATCTTTTACACAACTCTCTCTCTAGTGCTGTTCTAGCGGACCAGGAACCGGTGGGTGGGCCTTCCAGCTCCAGTATTAAATTTGCGCTCACCATATTGTGACTAACTTGCAAGCCAATCTGCTTGTTGTGATAACCTCAGCATATAATGCTAACAGCATATGACTAAAGGTTTCTGGGCGTAACTAGTGCTTTGGTTCTGCATTACGTGCATCACTCTACATACCATTTATTCTGTGTGCTGCAGCAGACCGTGACAATTTGGTATAAATACATATACCGTTACTGCCCATTTACAGCACATAGTAAAACACAAATACAAATTCTTATCGGTCCCCATGACTGTCATAACAGTAAGAAGGTCAGTTGACCCTGGAGCTGTGTGGATGGAGAACTGATCTAATTAGTGATGCTATGTAAACAGCAGTCGATGCTTGTCAGACTGTCTCTAATTTTCTTCCAGTTCCGTCAGTGCTTCATACTGTACTCTAGATTAGAAGAAATTATATTATAGGAAATTAAAGGACAAGATTACGAAATTGGAGCACTCAACATGAGGTCAATACTGAGGAGGATATGGTTCTAAGGCGAGCAAAAGAGAACACTGCTGCTACATCATCAGATCAGGTAGATCCCCAGCCTCTGGAACCAACAAACAGCAGCTAGTGGTGTAGTTGTGACACATGCTAAACTCTGCATTCCAGTGTTTCTGCAGCTCTGAAGAGGATTTAGAAGTTGCTGTTGGCGGAGTCATAGCAAGGCAGCTATACAGCAGATGAACAAACATGTGGTAGGCCATCCACAATTCAGTGCTCTCTCGCAATTTCACAGTGAAGTTCACAAGTTGAGCATCCCTCCAAGCCACAATGTTTTTTGTGTGCTTTAAGGAGCAGAGTCTGTCTAATCAGCAATGCTCATAGGCGGGACATCTGTCCTGCACTGAACTACACATTGGAAATGTGTATCTTCACCACAAAAATTTGTGCCAAGATGAAAGATTGTTTTACAAGCAAAATCGTGATTACCATGAGTTATAACATATATAACATGTTTGGATGGGCCAGATTTTAAGGTGGGTGTATCACCTTAACATTTTATCATGAAAACTGGTATGGTCCTATCAGGTCCCATCTATCAGCTGACAATAAGGACATGTCTCCACTACACCATCTAGGCTATCACTATATATATGTACTTTATTATTCCAGTTCAATTTTTTCACTCTTTTTGTCATTTTGCTAGGCGACCCTTTTTTTTCTCCGAGTGAGGACTGGAATAAATGCAGTTCACATAACCCGGACCAAATTAATACATATAAAAGTACAAATATCCACTCATTACTAAAGGTGTATGTTGTATAAAAACTCAAGTAATGGTCAAAGTTGTCATATGGAATATTTAAGGTGTGTTGATTGAGTCATGCCGTCAGATCGTGCATTGAGTAACATTACGTGTTAATGTTCCACCTTAAAAATCCCAGCAGTCGGCCCAGTGAATTAAGTCATTTTTTTCTCCATCTACAGCTGCTGCCAGAGGCAGCAAAACATCCTTATATTATATAGTTACAGTCTACTAATAAACTCTCATTTGTATGAACAGTGGCTTCTGCCTCAAAACCAGCCACAACTCAGCCCTGAGCAGAGTGACCATCTGCTACTGACCAATCAACAGACTGCAGTGTTCACAGTTCCACCTTATAGTACCAGATCTGTGTGCTAGGTACCCCAACAGAGGGGGTACCAAGAATGGTAACAGTATGGAAAGGTTCCATTGGTACTATCCACAACTTTTCGCATTGGAAACGGAATAAAAGCATACCAAGCTGAACTGCACCGTACTGTACTGCTCGGTGGAAACAGGGCTTATCAATCTAGTTTGTGCCAAAGAGCGCCCTGGTACCTGGAGTGAGTAATTCCGAACGCACCCTACTCAATGTTAGCTGTTACCTGTTAGCAGCTGGTGGCCAGAATTAACAGCTTACAGAGGTTGTTTTGAGTTACATTATGATGCTATGCTATGTTACCGTGATGTGCTCAAATAAAATCTTGCAAAATATAGTTTGGCGAGAAACTTTAATAAATAATAAAATAAAATAAACTAATGTTTTCACATAAATTAATTAAATATTAGTATATTATTAAAAATGGAATTATTATGTATTATATATTGTAAAAAGGCTTTTGGAGCTTCTTTTAGAAAAATGTTGGTCATGTGAAAAAGGTTAAAGGTTGTTTACATAATTTTGTATGACTGAATTTGTGCTCAGTCAAAGATAGTGTAATAAAGGGCTGAATGACCTTAAAACAGTTTAGATATTCTGGATAATGAAGTTGTTGTTTTTTTTTCTGGCACAAGAGGGTGAACAAATAACAACAAAACCAAAATAATCAACAACAACAAAAAACAGTGGTATTGGCTATCAACAAAAATGGTATTTTAAACATTGGTACTGGCCCAGAATTTCACAATCGCTGCATCCCTTTAAACTGATATTAAAATAATGTGGGTCAGCAGCATATAAGATAACCAGTCCACCAGCCCATGAAATCCTTGACACTACACTATGTAAGTGCTGTTGAGATCTGTAATGTTTTGATTTACTAAGTAACCGTCAAATACTGTAATGTTTTGGTTCCTGTTGAGTTTACTCAAAGAAAGGGTACTGAAACTGATTTGTTTTGGTATTGGTACTTAAACTTTGATTAAAACCTATTTAGCAATTTCATCAAACAATTTCAATCAAAGCCCTTCTCTGTGTAGAAACATGGACATGTAATAAAAAAATGTAATAAAAGGTAATTATGTCTCATCAGCTTACTTACAGAGGCCCTCTGTGACACTTAAAACACCCACCTTGGTCAGTTTTGGTGGCAGGCTTCCAGTTCTCTGCACTGATCACAGGCAAGCACACCTGGCCCTTCTCATCAATGTTGGGGTGATAGATCTTTGTCTTGAATGTGATCTTGGGAGGCTTGAAAGGGTACTCGGTGGGGAAAATGATTTCGATTCTGAACGCACCTTTGTCATAAGGAGGGTTGTCCTGGAAATGAACAAAGGAGGTTAGCAGAAGAAACTGTAGAGGTGGTAAATGTAATGGTAGAGCAGTCAAGAAGGACTGGCTACTTACAGGAACAATGAGCCCTTGCCATGACAATAGGTTTGATTCCTCAACTTGAATGTTTCTGAAGTTTTTCATTCCAGACTTGCGAATCTCATCGAGTTCCTAAAAGGGAACAAGCAAATAATGTATGTTACAGAAGTGAAAACCGTTCATGTTCACCAAGGTTGAGTATAGAGTACCAGTTTTAAATTGGAACCAGTATAAAGTGGATAACAGGGGATTTATTTATAAAACTTACTTTATTGCTTTTCAATTTCCCTTACCGATTTGTGAAAGTCTTACTGTAAGTTTGTGGTCAGGTGTGCGCCAACACATGTTTACAATGTGGCAGAGAGCAAGTGCTCAACAATGCAGCTAAAGGGGAGGCAATGTGGTGCCACAGGCTGTTAAGTTCTTGGTCATCACCTCAGACATCTCTGGTTCAATTACTGATAGTGCTACCTCCAGCTCGCTTAGTAAGAATTTTGCTTGCAGCCAGCAAGAATTCCCATCATTTTTTGTTTGTTTGTTTGTTTTTGCTGCACTAGTGACTTTTATAATAGAAAATGGAACTGAAGTGAATGTGTCATGGAGGGTATAGCATTTGTCTGTCTACACTCAGCCCCTTGACAACGATAGAAGCAGTGTTCAGAAATTGGGCATTTCCATTTAATAAGTAAATGAGGGGGGAAATAAGAACTAAATTAAATGTGGCTACATTTTCTCAAAATATGTGTTCATCTACAAATGGCTGTTCATGACAGCCTAAATCTGCAAATATACATACATATATACACATACACATACACACACACACACACACACACACACATATACATATATATATATACACACATATATATACATACACATTTGCCATTCTGTTATGTAATGTGCCCACAACCAAGAGCCACATTAAATTAGAACTGAAAAAGATGAGCATAATCTATGCAATAATCAACCATACACTTAATTTATCAAATGGTTGTACATTGTTACTAGTTGCTTTTATAGTATGCATAGGCCTACATATGTATACAGACCGTACAACAAGTTGATCAAATTTGATTTCTAAAGCTTGGTAAGTTTATTTGCATAGTTCATTAAGTGCTACTATATTTCATTATAATGTAGGTTGCCAGAGAACCCTGTAACTGGCTAGAAAATAATCTGTACTCATACCCCCTGCTCATAACATAAATACACCAGTGCTGTGCGCGATTGCTCAGGGTGTTTAAGTATGGTGGACAGTAGTAAGCAGTGGGAATTACACACTATATTCCCCAACATTCTGATATAATGGTCTAATTCCCATAAAACAAAGGTACTCATTGTAGGCCTGCAAGCCTGATCTTCAATCACTGTCATCTGCTGAGCCAAGTCTGAACGATCCTGATGTAGTCTTATCTATTGTTATCAATTTAGCTACTAGGTAACGACCTTACAAAGTCCCAATTATGCTCTAGGAAACAATTCTGATAATTAACACTGCTTTACTCCAGCCTCAGTCTTCCTTCAGGCCGATTTCCTCATTCTGTCCTGCCAGCTAGCTGCGAGAGCTTAATGTTGTTGTGTGTGTCGTCGGGTGCAAACTAGCCCGTGTACAAAGTCTCACTGACTTGTTGCCAGAAAATGGCACATCCGGTCCTGGCATTTATTGTCTGATTCTTTCACGTAAAGGTAATGAAACATGTTAACAGTTGATTTAAACTAAGTTTATCCCCATCCATCCTTTAGTGACGAACTACCGAACCTTGCTAACTGGGGGTTTAGCTGACGCTCGCTGGCTGGCTAGCTAGCGAACTGAAACGCAGCTAAGACCTGAGGCTAGCACGTTAGCCGATTAGCAAACGCCTTATGCCGAGAAAACTCGTTCACGGTTTTATGTTGGCCACATCTAAACTCCCTCCCTGGCTCGTAGAACCCATAACGGCATAAGAGCTGTACGTTGCTAGTGAACAAAACATATGTTCCGTGGTCGTCTTCGAAAGCTGACTCCCGACTCTGGCCTAATTTGCCGGTGCTTCGCTGCCTAACGGTAATATCTGGTCAGCTAGCCAACGTTACATGGCCAGTAGTGACCTCTCGTTTTAATTAGTTTACAGCTAAAAACAGCCACTAAGTATGTCTTAAAAAAACACTGCCTTATTTGAGTTGAAACGAAAAACGAATGAGTCCAGGAGTCGCCAATACATCTCTACACAGTACAAATTATATGAAAATAACGGGATCGGGAGATTTACCTTGGCCAGCCTCCTGCTCGCCGCCATCTTGAAACTACTGTGTGTTCCCAGAATACACAGCGCGGCGAATATGGGTCCTGGTCCTGGGCTGAGGATCAGTCGTCAACCATCATCAGGTTAACTCACCTACGATTTTTATTGGAGATATCAATATTCAAGATAAACCTTGCAGTAACAGACACATCAGAAACGTATTGAACTATACGGCCCCTGCAGCAAGGTTCTTCTGGTCGTCTATCATGAGCGATTTACAGGGGAAAACAGCCTGTAGTGTTTTAAATAAATATTGCATTAAAAATAAAGTGAAAGAAGTAGGCTATCCTACAAAGGGTTACACCGAATTTATCCCGCTAAGGAGGTCTTGGAGAGATTTAAGTTAAACATAGACTATTCATGTATTTTCTGTAATGTTGACAATATTTCGTTTGTTTTATCATTGTCATCATTCAAATCAGTTTTGGAATGATATGCAAGACTGAATGAAATGAAAAAAAATGGGTAGCTAATACTGTACACCTTACTGTGTTTGATGTGATGCTATATTTTACTTTCAGTAGGATGGTGAATAACACTGCCTACATAATACAACTTCTAATTATCCTTGGAAAGTTTCATATAGCCTACACAAATGGTCTGACTCTAAATCCTGCTTTCGTCGTTTCATTGTTGAACTCCAGCAGTAGGCCTATGGCACCACACTTGAATGTGTAATCAACAACAAAGCTGCAAAGACTCTCAACCTGTTACAGACTGTACATTTTATTTGATTTTTAAAGGACTGGCAATGAACTCTAAAACCCCCTGGTCTGTTCAATGTTCAGTGATTTTATGTCATAGTAAAACCTCCAATTTGCAAATAAAACATTGTGGGGAAAAAAGGTTAACTCACCTATGGATTAACTAGTTAGGCTACATCTGCTGTTTATGTTGGTTTGGATTACCCACATTTGTGAAAGCAAAGTTGTAGGGAAATCCTAAATTTTCTATCATATGAATAGGGCTCACAGAAAAGCACCTAAACCATAAAGTTTACCTGTTGTAACAATGTTGGGCAAGTTACTCTCAAAATGTAAGAAATTACATATTACTAGTTACCCTCATTTAAAAGTAATGACTTACTTAACAGTATTACCCTACGTAGGCTAATAAGTTACTTATTACACTACTTTTGTGTTACTTCCACCAAAATGAGCTCAGAAGAACCAATATTCATTTTAAATGGATGAGGGTCATGTTGTTTCACAGCAGGTAATTAAAGCACAGAAGCTCCAGTTTATTACAGTTCATTTCAAATTTAGTGCTGCGCAGGTCTGACCCATTCATGCATTCACACACAGTGGTTACAACTTTGTATTAAAATCCCCTGCTTATAATAGTGTGAGGATATACAGGAACTACAGAGCCTAGACTTTTTTAAAATAAATGAATAGCCTTGGACTCAGAGAGTGTCAGGCGGAGGATCAAAGTCTGTTAATTATGAGCCATGGATAAATACTTTTGGGTTATGCTGGTGACATTCAGTTGCTTTTTTAAACCAGATGGAGTAGCCAATTGTCTATTTATAAATGAATATCTCCCGTAAGAATTTTGATGACTGATACTTGCCTTCAATTAAATACAAATAAGACAGAAGCTCCTATTAATGCTCCTGAGAAGTGTATTCCTGACATAAAGCAGCATATAGGGTCTCTGAGTGTTTGCGTCCAGCAAAACCTTAGAAATTTAGATGTCATCCTTGACCCTGTCCCTTGATAACTATGTCAGTCAGCTTATGTGCTCATGTGTTTTCAAATTAAGGAAAATTGCTAAATTAAGATCTGTGGTGACCTAGGTTTAGATGGACATGATTATTCATGCTTATATTTCTTCTCATTTACATTATAGTAATGCTATTTTACCTGTTTAAATCAAAATTCTTTAAACTGTTTACAAACTGTCCAAAAGGCAGCTGCTTGGCTTTTTGGCTTTTGAACATCTCTAAAACCAAAGAGCTGGTTGTTGACTTCAGGAAGAGGGCCACGCCCCTTCCCCCTCTTTCCATCAATGGAGAAGTGGTAGAGAGAGTCACCTCCTTTCGGTTCCTCGGGACCACCATCCATGAATCCCTGTCGTGGGACCTCAACACCAGTTTCAAAATCAGTAAATGCCACCAGCGACTCTACTTCCTGCGGCTGCTCAAAAAGTTCAGGGTCAGTCAGGCAGCCATGACTCACTTCTATATGTCTGCTATAGAGAGCATACTCACCTTTTCAGTGCTTGTCTGGTTTGGTCACACAACCAGTCAGGACAAGAGTCGTCTAGAAAGAGTTGTGCACCGAGCTTCTAAAATCATTGGCTGCAGTCTCCCCTCGCTTACATCACTCTACTCCACAAGAATAATCAGAAAGGCCAAAAATATCATAACAGACCATTCTCATCCGGCTCACTACCTCTTTAATCTCCTCCCATCAGGCAGGCGTTACAGAAGCATTAAGAGCAAAACATCTTGCTTAGGAGACAGCACCTACCTCCAAGCCATAAGGCATCTCAATATGCACTGTTAGCACTTTAAACTGTAAGCACTCTTGTGCACTTTTTGCTGAATGTGACGCTGCTGGGTATTGTCTTTCTGTATGTATTGTTATTGTGGTGTATTGGATTGTTGTATTATTGTCTGAGAGCGAACCAAGGCACATTCCTATCAACTATGTTGACATGGCAATAAATGATTGAATCTTGAATCTTAATGAGAAGCACAAGATCACATATCACACCAGTTTTATGCTCTTTTCACTGGCTTCCCATTAAATTCCACTACCATTTTAAAATACTGATGCTGACTTTTGGAGCCTTGCATAGTCAAACACTGAGTACATTGCTGACCTTCTCCTCTCATATTTGCCCTAATCTGTCACTTAGGTCATCTGACCCATCTGATCCATCTGGTAGGCTACACTGCTGCCACTGCCAAGGACAAAAGCAGACTGCAGCGTATCATTCGCTCCACCGAGAAGGTGATTGGCTGCAATCTGCCCTCCCTCCAGGACCTGTACACCTCCAGGACTCTGAGGCGTGCAGGAAAGATTGTGGCTGATCCCTCCCACCCTTGACACAAACTCTTTGAGACTCTCCCCTCTGGCAGAAGGCTGTGGTCCATCAGGACCAAAACCTCACGCATATTTTTTATATTACTATTATTATTGTCCTTTGCATTCAGATTGTATATTTAATTGTATATAGTATTTCCTTTTTATATGTATGCTTCTAATTACTCTATATTTTTTATATATTTTATATTCTTTGTTATGCACCAAGCCAAAGTCCTTGTATGTGAAAACCTACTTGGCAATAAAACCGATTCTGATTCTGATTCTGAACAAACGTTACCCAATACCTGTTATATAACCTGAGGTGGCTGTGCTTTTCAAGCTGTTGCACCCAACTTATGATGCTCTCTCCATACTGCTGTGATCCCTAGATTCCTATGATAACTTTGTGATAACTGAAAACATTTTTATTCAGACATGTTTTCAGTCCTTGTTAGTATGTGTAGCCATCCTGCTACCCCTTTAAGTTCCCCAGCACAGGTGCACAGATCCAGCACTCTTTCTATATGCAATACTTTTATTGACTACTGCCCAGCACACAACAAAATCAGTCCTTAACATGTGCCTGTGGTTGGTTGCCCAGCTCCTCCAGCACATGTCTCCATGTCCATTCAGTTTTTAAACCACAACTCAGGCAGTGTCCTTCCCCTTGGACTGGGCCGCAGTCCTCACAGATGGGGAAAACCAAAAATCTCCATAATTATGCCATAAATAATTTTAAAAAAGTAAAAGTAAACTGTACTCAGTGCATGTTTATGTAAGTGACATTTTGCAAATGAAGACCGGGGGCTCCCCGACAGTTTAGGCCCCTGGACCTGTGCCCAGTAGGTACATTCAGTAATCCATCCATGATGCAGAGGCACCACAGTCATGCAGTCCGCAAAACAGTTTCTAAAATCAGGCACAGTGCCACACCACTCTTTCTGCACTTTCATGCAGTCTTTTTTTTTTACATTGAAGGAGAGCATTCCTTCTGTGGCCTTTTTTGACCTTTACATATATGGGTTTTTAGTCACAGGGATGCAGGCCAGTGAGGCAGGTGTGGATGATCAGGATGGTCTGGCTGGTCTGGTCTGGATGGTGGGGCAGATGTGGATGGTGTGGTGGGTCTGAATGACGGGACTGGTTCAGTGTCTCACAAACAACCACAAAGGTCAGCAGCAAGGACCAACATAAACTTCAAGTGAGTAATGGGTTGTTTCTGTTTCATCTGATACAGATCTTTGTAAAGTATGTTAGAGTTTGTGGCTGCAATGTCAATAACGAAGTTTCTGTATCACCTCACTGTCTTACGATGTCTTAGGAGAATGATACTGGATCACCTGGTCCAGTAAGTCTTAACCACCCATGTCTGTATGCTGTCACCGGGGTTGGTATGGAGGAGTTCTGGGTCTGACACTGTCCATCTCTTCCTTTCACTTGCCTTCTCACAATTTCACCTGAGTAAACAGTGTGAATTGTACAGCAGAGAGACACCTCTTTAGTGTCCATCCACTTTGTCTATTCCTAATCCATCTTATCCTTCCTTTGCTGAAGTTTTTTGTCACTGCATTTATTTTCATAGTCAGGTTTCTCTCCTTGTGTCCCTGTGTGTGCCACATGCACGAACCTTCAAATACCTGATTTGCAGCTATGCAATGTGAAGGGAAAAGAGCAATGTTTCGGATAGGCCTACTTTTTTATTTAAATGATAAAACTGAGTAAAAACATGATCAACAACAAGACATCTCATTTTCTACAGAGATACAATGATGGATGTTCAATACAACAGGGCACACTAAATATGCAACCGTAAATTAAATTTACCTTAGACTTAGCCACAAAAAATATTTCTGCTATGTTTAGAGGCCAAAATTAGGCTGATTGGTTGTAGCCAAATATAGCCAAATAAAGTACAGCCTTTTTTTTACCAGTTTGTTAAGACATCACTCTTTGCTCTGTTCTCTTCTTGTCATGTAAATGTGAATGCTATATTTTCAAAAAGTTATCTGATGAGAAAAATGTTGTTTTTTTCATATGATTTGTCTGTGTTTCATGAACAAGCCTAAATCAAATTGATTCCCTGATAATGACCTGACCTGACTTGACTGTGTAATTCATTTTCAGTATCTAATAAAAATGCAAACAATTTGCGGAACAAGCAAAAATACTTTTAAAGAGAGAGGGAGCTCAGCCGGAAGGTGAAGCTTTTGATTTACTGGTCCATCTACATCCCAACCCTCACCTATGGTCATGACTTCTGGGTAGTGACCGAAAGAATGAGGTCATGGATACAAGTGTCCGAAATGAGCTTCTTCCATGGGGTGGCTGGCCTCCGCCTTAGAGATAGGGTAAGGAGCTCAGACATTATTGGCTGATATCGATGACGTGCTGATATTATCATGCATCTCTACTCAAGAGACAAAATTTGTATATAACCCACTGTGAATTTTGAAGCTTTTACATGTCTTAAAAAAGGCAGCTGATAACAAGTTGCTAAATGAGACTACAGAACCTCATCATACCGAACACAGCTTTACAGCCTTGCTGTGGTAAGGATGTGCCGCAGATGTAGGGATGTTGTAGTTCATTTATAGCCCAACATTAGTTTTTTTTTTCCTCTCTTTTGTATTATTTTCAACATAAAAAAAAATAAAAAAAATAATACATATTCACGTAGGTTGGTGGTTATACCGAAAACAATTCTGAAGTTTTGACAGAGGTTGTTAACACGTGACGAATATATCCTATCATACTATCATAAACAGTGAACGTCAGATACAGTGACATATTAACATTCAGTCAATTTCCAGCCATTACATCAAGAAAAGGCTGCCAGATTTTAAAGAAGATTTTCTCTCTGGCTGACATAATATACCTGATATTCTCCAAGTGTAGTACATTCCCCAGTTTCCTTAGCCACATTTCAAATGTAGGAGCCTTTTCAGATTTCCAAGACTGTAAAATTAGCTTTCTGGCTAACAATGTTGAAAGGGGAAATAGCCCTAGCCTCATATCCACTTTTCACATCATCCACATTCACGACCCCAAACAGCGCAGTGAGTGGGGCTGGATTAAATGGACAGTTAAAAGCTTTTGTGAAAAACCCAAACAAAAAGCCCCAAAATGACTGTAGCTTATGACATCGTAAGAATAGATGAGACAACGTTCCGTCTTCACTTAGACACTTGACACATTGAGATGACACTTCTGGAAATATTTTCTGCAATTTGGAGGGAGAAAAGTGTAGTCTATGTACTACCTTGAATTGCATCAAATTATGTCTAGCATTAATTGAACTATCATAAATGTTCTCAATGCAATTCTCCCATGTTTCTTCTGAGATTTCAGTGTCCAGTTCTTTCTCCCATGCTTCCTTAAATGAATCTGAGGATGTATTATTCATTTTCTGTAAAATTCCATAAAAATTAGACATTGCTCCTCTCGTATATGGTTTAATTTGCAAAATACTATCTAAAGCTGCATGTTGAGGTTTACGTTCAAATTATAAGACATGAGCTCTCAAAAAATGTCTCAGCTGTAGGAAACGGAAAAAATGGGAATCTGGGAGCTGGAATGTCTGCTGTAACTGCTGAAAGGATGCAAGGTGGTCCTCAATGTATACATTTCTCAGAGTACTAATACCCTTCTCTCTCCAGTTTAGAAAAACTAAATCGTCCAGTGCTGGCCCAAATGCATAATTAAAGCAAATAGGTGTGTCTAGATAAACTTTAGGTGCTTTTAGAGTTACTATTACTTGCTTCCAAATCTTTAAGGCGTTATAAATTATCGGGTTATTATTATACATGGACTTCTTAGTCTTTACTGGGCTATTAATAAGTGCCGGTAGAGAAGTGTACTGACAGGAGAGATGTTCAGTTTGTAACCATGCAGGCATCTCTTCCAGGTTATTGTCTGGTAAACACTCAAACCAAAAAGAAAAGATATTCAAATGTGCAGCCAGACAATATGATTTAAATTGAGGCAGACCAAATCCTCCCTCAGCCCTACTTTCAATAAGATGTTCTTTCGATATCCTAGGTACTTTTCCAGACCAGATAAAAGATGATATAACTGAATCTAGCTTTCTAAAGTAACTTTGAGGGATGCATACCGGGATAGCTTGAAATATATACAGGAACCTTGGTAGAACAACCATTTTAATGGCGTTGATACGCCCTACCATTGAGATAGGCAAAGTGTTCCAAAATTGTATATTCTTCTCTAACTGAACCGTTTTCTCATCCCAATTATGTCATAATAATTGACCCAGCTTCCTTGTCACTATAATACCCAGACTTGTAAACTTATCTAATACAATTCTAAATGGAGTTGTCATGAGTAATGTCTTATCTACTAAATTTGATAGTGGCATTAGTTCGCTTTTCCCCTAATTTATCTTGTATCCCGAAAATGAGCCAAATTTATTTATTAACTGCAGCAATGGAAATATAGAGGCTTTAGGATGCGAGATAAATAATATAATGTCGTCAGCGTAGGCCGAAATCTTATGATGAGTCCCTAAATGTGTTATGGGATGTATTTCAGGGCTGGAGTGTATCAAAGACGCCAATGGTTCCAGAGCCAGAGCGAAAATAAATGGAGATAAAGGATCCCCCTGGCGTGTCCCTCTATATAGCCGAAAAAGTCCCGACTTATTTTGATTTGTGACTACCGAGGCCATAGGTTCCTTGTATAATATTTTGATCCAATTAATAAAAGAATTGCCAAATCCAAATCTACCCAATACTGATGGCCGTTCTACCTTGTTGAAAGATTTTGGGCAACAAGGGATATTATGACTGAATTTTCCGTATCAGGAAGAGGGCTATATAATATATTAAACAATCTTCTCATATTAAAGTATATACGTCAGTTAGGGATAAACTCTGTCTGATCTGGGTGAATAATTTTGGAAACATGGCTCTTAAGGTGAATAGCTAAAATTTTCCTCAATAATTTAGTTTCCACCGAAAGAAAAGACACAGGTCTATATGAGGAGACGTCTGTGGGGTCCTGATCTTTTTTCAAAAGTAAAGCAATATTACCCTGATATAATGTGTTAGTTAGAGAGCCCACTGCCCTTTTTCATTCATTCATTCATTTATTCCTTTTGACCCCTCCCCGGGGTATAAGGGGCAGACAACAAAAAATAACATTAACAAATCAGGACAGGCGGCAGCCAATGCACAGCAAAATAAATAAGACAGAATTTTTGTACATACATACAAGTCAAAGCAAATCAAGAGAAACTATTCAAGATTCTCTTTAAAAGTTTCAACAAATTTGACAAGACCTTTACTTTTCGAGATGACATTAACTTTTGAAACTTATAAATATTTGGATTTGCTCTATAGAACTGTCCGACCAACTCTCTTCTCTCTTTATCAAAAAAAGAACACACAAGTACATAATGATATTCGTCTCCTCGATTGCCAGTCAAACAAAGAGTACATTTCCGGGGGACATTTTCACGATCATACCTGCGCTCAGAGATAGGTAACTTATGATTTCCACACCGAAACTTAGACAAACAAACTCTTTCGGCAGGTCTTAACATAATCAGATAAGGTTCAAAAGTGAAATCAGTTTTAAACAATTTATAACTATCACATAAAGGGTTACTTTGCAATTTCTCATGCCATCTCTGTAGTTCCATATCAGATAATCTACGTTCAATCATTAATTTTAAATATTTAGGGTTCATCCGTCCAGCGTCATGCCATAAGTACGATAAACCACAATCATCAAGAATATTTTTAACTTTGGAAATCCATTTACACTGAAAAATATTGTCATCATACAAAGTCTTGAAAACAATAAACACAGTCAAAGAGATTTTTGCTGTATTATGACTAATTAAATGTACCCAAAAGTTAATCATTCTCATGTTTACCTTTAAATCTAAACTATTTCGACCAAACTCTCCATAAATAATACAATTTGCTGTGCGTTTATTAACATTAAGTAAACGTTTCAAGAAAGATCTGTGAAGCATTTCAATTTGGTCAAGTTTATGAAATCCCCAGACTTCACTTCCATATAAAAGAATAGGCACTATAAGCTGGTCAAATAACTCACATTGTATATCAACAGGTAACTGTAATCTAGTAACTCTGTTTTCCAAGGAGAATAAAGCTCTTTTAGCTAGTTTAACTTGCTTAGCTATTGCTTTATCAAATCGTCCATTAAAATTAAATAACGTTCCAAGATAGTCATACTCAAAAGTAACTTCTAATTTATCTGAACCAAACTTAAATTCTGGGAGTATCCGTAATTTCCCCCTAGAGAAAATAACAACCTTTGTTTTGTCTGTGTTGACAGTTAAATACCAGAGTGATTAAACATACGCAGGATTAGCGGCGCCAGCAATAAGCTGTATGTCTTATAAAATTCTGCCCCAAACCCGTCAGGCCCAGGAGCCATATTATTTGGGCACTGTCACGTATTGTAGTTATAACAATGATGTTTGTAATGACTCAGACGGAGATTCTTGTGTGTTTCAATGTGGACTCTGTTTACTGGCTTCTTACTCTGCATGTATTACAGGTCATTCAACAGGTACGTAACTTAACAGCGCCCCCGCTGGTCAGGCAGTAGTAACTACACATCACAGGTTACAACAGTTTTTTTTAGCTCTGGCAATTCATTAAGACTTAAATAATAAAAAATGGTGTTCATTCATTCATTTGTGAAGATTATCTTGCAGAACAAAATATATGAGTAGCTTTCATAAACATTTGTTTGTCACAGAGCTTATTTTCTGCAGTAATCCAAAATCCAATGTCCCAAAAGTCTTTTTTTGTCGAGGGAACCAGGGCGATGCTAACTTCTGCATCAGTCTGCGCACTCTACCTCATCCCTGGAGCATTGTATTTTTTCCACCCTATGACAGTTGTTTCATCACAGATTTAGGCTATGTGTCCGCAATTTAAATACATATATGTATATGTGTGTGTGTGTGTGTGTGTGTGTGTGTGTGTATTTTTAAAGGTAACCTAGCCAAATATAGGACAGCCAAACTTTGAAAAACTTAAGAGGACATGGACGTATGTTTGTCTTTCTGAAAAATAGCTCTTTGACTTGACAACGTGGAATTGTGCCATGTTTATAAAGAGACAGTCGGGCCACCTTTTGTGGCACAAGCAGTACTCCATACACAGGGGTCTCGTCCCTTCTTGGGCGTACACTGCACCAAAGAGCATGGATACCAAGAGGCGAAGCTCCGTTGAATTTTTGCCAACAGCCACTAGGGGCGCTGCCGCCATTTTGGACTGTTGCGCCCAGACAACATGCAAGATGTCAAGGAGAGAGGAGAAAAAAAGTAAAAGAGTGTAGTGCAATTAACTGCAACAACTATCAGTGGAACACTCCGCACCTGGCCTTCCACCGTTTCCTGAAGGATCCCGACAGGTAAGAACTCCTGAGGTGGAAGTGTTTTAATATCAATTTAATATGCCAGTTTTGTTTTGTTATGTATGTATGTATGTATGTATGTATATATATATATATATATATATATATATA
>NC_065513.1:5923390-5930322 GCF_006386435.1 Epinephelus moara
TTTTTTTAAAGTCTATATTTTGCTTTACAAAAACGTGAAAAAGCAGCTGTGACCAAGCTATCACGAACTGAGTAGCATTGTAAGCATAATTCATAGCGATATACTTCCGTTTGTCTGTGTGTTTTTGTATGCAAGCGGGTCTGCTGCGGTCTGCTGACGGTCCAAAATGGCGGCGGTAGGACGAAACCATGGGCGAGTCTGTTGCTATGGGGCGTTCTATTGAGCTTCGCCTCTTGGTATCCATGCTCTTTGACTGCACGGCTGAGGCGTCACCTGGAAGTAGTCGCGCTGGGCGGGATGACCGGAACAACAAGATGGCGGAGAGTGAAGACTTTCGGGTAGGCTAAAAGAAAAACAGTGATTGTGACTTACTTCTTTCAACATTATAACATGTAACGATAACTTGTGAAGACAAAAAGCGGTCGATATATGACGCTCCGGGTTAATGGGCTATAATGACATGGCATCGCTACGCAGGAATATGCATTTTAACAACAGATCGTCTGTGTTTCGGCAGTTAGCCTTAATGCTAACAGTTTATGACAAGCCAGTTGCTAATAGGTTCCTTGTTAGCTTGCTGCAACTAGCTGAGGCCATACGGAATTGCTTTTAACTGCGTGTAATTATGCTGTTATTGTCTAAATACGCGGGTGCCTAGAGCTCTTAAGTAACCTATGCTCAGAAATTTTATTGATTTTCTGTATGAAATCGATGACATGCAGTCAATATCACGATGTTACACCCAGTTAGCCAAAAGTTAACGCTAGAGTGCATAACTGTCTGAAATATCACAAATTTATGTGATTTAACTGAAACTAAGTTAGAGTAACTTAAATGCCATTTGTCTTATCGGTTTAACAATTTGTTTATATTGTATTTGTATGTCTAAACTGTCCTATTTAATGTGAATAACCCTTCCCAGACACAAAGCTGAGTACATTTTTGCCGCTTCGTAGATAGTTGTTTATTAGTCTACAGGACAGCCTTGTGTCTAATCTGCGTGTTGTTGGGCTTCCAACCCCACCCCTTATTTACATTGTACATAAGTTGAGGCAGTTTCAGGCAGTGTGACAATGGTAGCCACGCTCATAAACATTGCTTGTCTTGTGTACTACAACTGTTATGACTGCTATAGGCTAAAGTCCCGCCCCCTCTCCTAGCTGCTCTCACTCAGCCCCGGCAGCTGCTAGCCTATTTACTGGCTTTTTGCATAAATGGTTTTATTCAGCAATTTACCTAAACACCTAAAAGCTGTCCCCTTGATTTGCTGTTTATATCGTGAGCTGATGGGTATGTACTAGTGTACTGGCTAGTTCGATGTGAACCCCTTGTATTTTTCACTAAGGGGAAGTGATCATATTTTTGTCAGCATTAGTAGCATCACATACCATGAGCTGTATTCATTCAGAGCCTCACTGGAGCTGTATTTGTTGAAGGTCGCTTACAGTCACCTTTTTTATGATAATAATAATGATAATAATAATAAACTTTAATTATGTAGCTTGTAAAAAAATGGCCTTACAAAAGTATAAAACTATAGACAATGACAAGAAAATAATAAAATCAGTTTAAAAGTAATACAGCATGGGACAACAGTAACTACACATAAGAAAGTGTTTACTAAAACATAAAAAATAAAGAAAACTGTCAGATGGTAGACTTTTCAGTGAAAAAAGACTAAAAATAACACTGCCTTGAAAAAACACAAGGGGCTATGTTGGTGCAGGTGTGTATTTAAACCTCTGCAGTGATGCCACATTTCCATACTACATGCTGGAACTAATACATTTTTTTAATCTCCTGATTATTCTCTTGATTAATTGATTAACAGTCTCAAACTTAAAGATAGTCAATACTGTCATAAAAAAACAGCCAAAAAACATTGTAGAACATGGAACTGGTGCTTTTTTTTTGTTTTATTTTGTTTTTTGCCAAAAATATTACTTTTAACCAATTTATTTGGTTTTCAATTCACAGTATCAAAAATCACCATAATCCTGTTTACTAAAAGAGAGATAAATATAATAATTAACAAATCATGAGAACATCAAATTCAAAATAATTAGATGAATATATAAAAAGTTACAGAAGTTACACAAACACTAACATAAGTTATGATTATAAAGGTACATTTTGCTCTGATGACAGATGATAAATACATTTACAATTGAGTAACCAAGCATGTAATAAAAGGCTGCCATATTTTAAAGCCTGAGAGCTTAAGACAGTATGAAAATGTGTGAGCTAGTGTAGCTGGTGAGCATCGACATCTATTATAAACAGTTGATTTTAATGGTTTTGCTATTTCTGGCCATGTATTTGAGATTTCTATTGTTCTGCCTCTTACTTAAGGTAATACAATTTTGAACACAAGTAATGTAGACTGATGATTAACTTTGATATAATGTTTTATTAATTGAGATATAGGACTGATATTTTGTAGTATAGCCTTTGAATTACTGATTTCTCCCTATGCACTTTTTTTCATTCATTGAATTGCTGATTGTCAATTGTTTTACCACCCTGAGTGATTCAGATGTTTAACCATACCTACCACCATTTAGCTTGTCACCCTATTGGTGTACATTTTATATAAATATAGGAGTGGTTTCAATTTTTCAAACATTTGAACTGCCGAAGATCCAAGTAGGATCAAAACGTTGTCTTTGTTTGAGTTTTATGACACGGAGTGAGTGTGCAGGCTTTACTTTTTTCCTCAGTGTTCACTGTTTTTTTTTTTTTTTTGGTAGCCTTGCACCTACGTGTGTGCATGTGAAGCCCATAGGACCAGGTGTTTCCGACCCGGCTGTTATTGTTATTTTAATTGCAACTTTGCGATTTCAAAATCGCGTTCTATTAAATCAGGATCACAGTTTGGATGTATTAATTAATTGTACAGCTCTACAGTGGAGCCATAGATAGACCCATGAACCCCCTGGAGTTTTTTAAAAATGATGCAAAGCTGGTAACTTAAGAAAGAGGACCGTCAGTTTACCTGAGTTTACCAAAATATATTGTATTTACCTCATCCCTGAAACCTGTTTCTTGTAAAGGGGTACACATTGTTTCTGACAGTCTTTCAATCAATCAATCAATCAATCAATCAATCAATTTTATTTATAAAGCCCAATATCACAAATCACAATTTGCCTCACAGGGCTTTACAGCATACGACATCCCTCTGTCCTTATGACCCTCGCAGCGGGTCATAAGGACAGAGCTAAGATGGACTAAATATGTTTTTGATCAAATTCTAAATGGAATTCAGAGAAGTGAATTGAATATCCATCTTCTCATCTGAGTCAGACTACAGACTAAACATACTTTCTTCCTTTAATGGCTAACAATTAATCCCTTGGTCTAACATGCACAGTGGCAAGTGTTTGCTGAAGAGTGGCTGTAGTCCACCAAAGCATATCAAAAGCAAGGACCTGTATCACAAGCTTCACTCTAGGATCATAGATCCTGATTTGGTCAGTCTGAAGTCACTGTTGCACTCTGATGTGAAAGGGGTAACTGTAGTGAACACTGACATCTCTGTTAGCAGGAGTTGGTCCTGTAACACAGACCTCAGCCTGTTGACTGGTGAAACAACCGTGTTGCACAACACCAAAGCCAGCATGAATCTCCAGCAGCCAACACCTCTCATCCCCCCTGTCCACCCTGATGTGCAGATGAAGCCTCTGCCCTTCTATGATGTGCTGGACGTCCTAATAAAGCCTTCAAGTCTAGGTCTGTGGTTTACTTTCCATTTTGGTCTCAACAATGGCACTTAGTCCCATATTGGAACTGGGTATTGTTAGATTTATTTTAAATACTGCTGCAAATACAGTGTCTGAGGTTATAACAAAACATCATGTTTTCAACACAGTATTTTTCCCGAGTATAAAAAACAAATTACATTTAAATATGTTAATCTGTGTTAATAAAACAAGCCAGGAAATGGCTTATCAAAGATGTCACATTTGTGTCATATTGGAGTTATAGTAATTATGAGTTTCTGACTTGTAAATCACTTTAAAGTCAATTCCAATTTGTAATTGCATCTGGGAACTCAGATTTTTCTAAAAGCTGCAATATCCCTGCCAAGGCACATTGAAATACGGAAGTGCCTGAAAACAGGATGTCTCACATCAGCCAGAGACTGTTGTTGATGAAGTTAAACCAAAGATTGAATGGATAGTGTCACTGAACAGTATTTTTATCTTCACATGACCTACTCTGTACACCATCACCATCATGACATTAACACTAACATGTCATTCTACTACCCATCCCATATGGGATTTTTTTTTACCAAATTCTGAACATGGTCAGCCTTTGTGATGGCAGTTTGTGAGGTTTTGTTGTGGGGGAATGTATGGATGGGTTTAAGATTACTGCAGTGCAATCTAATGAGATGGAAGTAAATCCAGATTTACCTTCTGATAATATACCCAAAATCTGAATTATATGCTCTAAATAAAGGTCACACATTATACCATGTGTTTGTTTTGAGCCAAGGTATCTTAGTTATTTGAAGTCGGTACTCTGTAAGTAACAGTCATCATTTATGTTTTCAGGAGCGAGTCCTACACAGAGGTACCACCAAGAAAAATATTTCATCTTTGCCCTGACACCACAGCAAGTTCGGGAAGTATGCATATCCAGGTAGGACTGCTTGAGAAAAACTGAGAAAAACATGCCCAAGTTTGTGATGTAAATATGTTTAGCAAGTTGTTTAACCCTGTTTGTTTACAGGGACTTCCTACCAGGTGGCAGAAGGGATTATATGGTTCAAATTCAACTGAGGTGAGAATGTTTAGAGTTTTCTTACATGTGAAGAATAAATCACCAAACACTGAACATACAGTCTGATTAGGGAAAACGCTGGTTCAGAACATAGCACTGCAATATCTAGGGCTGGGTATTGGTACTGAAATAATTTGGTAAGAGTAGTATCGAAACATCTCCAGTCAGATGATACCTGCATTCGGCCCTTTTTGTGCTGGTGGTGTGATCCAGGACTGTTCTGTCTCCTTGTCGCACCAGCAGACTCTGTGTTACTCTGTTTGTCACATCCGTCAGAAACCTTTAGAGAGACATTTGACCAAGAATCAGTGAAGAAAATGTGTGGCGGGACACTGCCACGACAAGACAGAGGAACAGGGCGCACAGAATCATTTCATGACTGAGCTCACTTTCAACAAGTCAGATAGTAATATTCAGGTGGATGATGACAAAGCGGAAGGAGGAAGTGAACCACACACATGAATGTGGAGGACAATTCATGCAGCTGCGGTGCCAAATGCAAGACAGGGAGGAAGTGATGACAGTCACATAGGTAACTCCAGTGGAGAGAAGCAAAGAGGAAATGTGTCTTGTCATTTTGTCACATATTGCAAATTGTCACAGCAAATAGAACAATAAAACACAGAGGAATCAGTGTGCAAGGTTTCTGTACGGAATGTTTTTTTTTTTTCAGGTGACTGATTAAAAAACGCATCTGAAACAAAACAGACTAGGTATGCCAAGGCGTTTTGCCCTGTCATTGTGTGTGTGCGGCTGGGCAGACTTTCAAATCTCTCTCTGGTGCGAAACCCCAGACCTCACAGCCTAAATTAATAACACATCAAATGTCTAACAACGTTGGTGGTCAGCTAGGTTATTTTAAGAAGATAAAGAGAGGTGTTTTGTCTCCCCATCTCTATCTCTTTAGCAATTAAAGCAAATAAAAGCCCAGGCTATTAACATTTAAAGTATTCATGCCACTCTATTCACATTACTGCTCTAAAAAATTATGATACCAATACCTTAAAAGTGATACTGATACCAATAAACGATACCCAGCCCTAACAGTATCCATCATAACTGTTTTGCTGAGTATTATTTTAAATCATGTCACTTAAATTTGCAGTTATTTGTTTTGTATATAAGTGAGGATTCTCCTTATTTTGTTCAGATATATATATATTAAGGCTTTAAATGTTTCTTTGTGTTGTCAGGTTTTGTTTGTCAGAGACAAGTTGCCCTCAAGAGGATAACTACCCAAACAGTCTTTGCATAAAGGTCAATGGGAAACTTTTTCCTTTGCCAGTAAGTGCTTGTTTTGCATCAGAACAGTTCCAACAAGAGGCCTACCCATTTTACCATAAAGAAGCTAACAAAGCATTCTATTCCTCTAGGGTTATGCACCGCCACCAAAAAATGGTGTGGAGCAGAAGAGACCAGGGCGACCTCTGAACATAACCTCCCTTGTCCGACTTTCCTCCGCAGTACCCAATCAGATTTCAGTGACATGGGCACCTGAAATTGGAAAAGTGAGAACATGAACCTCATTGAAACCTTTGTTTTCCATCTTCTTTTGACTGTGCATGAGTTGGACATCATGTTTAAGGACAGTGACTTCTCTCTAAAGGTTGTTTGACTGTTTTTCAGACCTATTCTATGTCTGTGTACCTGGTGAGGCAACTGACATCACCACTGCTCCTGCAGAGGCTGAGGATGAAGGGCATCAGAAACCCAGACCACTCCAGAGCACTAAGTAACTATACAGTAAACTACTGTGACAACACTTCAGTGTTGCCCACTAGAAGCTATACAGCAGCATTTTTACCTTGACGTAGTCACACTTGACTAGAGGTTTTCATTCAACATTTACCATACCAGCAATATGTTTACATGCACACAAGAAACCAGGTTACTCAGAAAGATCAGGTTACACAGGAGATCAGACCATACATTCACCAGCACTGTGGTAACACAGTGTTTCCCATTAATTAACGAAACTATGGCGGCCCGCCATAGTTTAATTTGACCCGCCATAGTTTCTGAATAAAAGATTTAGGCTGCCGAAAGTATTGACTTCTCATGATATAAATAATACCTCGAACGCCGTAGCGTTTTGTGCCGATGTGCTCAGGCTGTCAGATCCAGCGCTCGACAGTGCGAGC
>NC_065513.1:5930631-5948551 GCF_006386435.1 Epinephelus moara
TTTGGCACGCGTAATGGAAACCCAACCTGATTTGATTAAACAGCTGCAAACTAATGAGTTCACATCCCTCTCAGCCAACCACAAACAGCCACAGCATCAGATAGGGAGTATATATTCAGCATCTGTCATCTTAGAAAAGTCAAAAGAAAAGAAACAGAGTGAGACTGCGAGAGAGAAAGAAAGAGAGCGCGCGCGCACGAGAGAAACGCAACATTGATTTACAATTGTGGTGACCTCCTCCCAGGCTACCTTTGCCTCATCAGCCCGTGGAGGTCTGCTCACAGTTCCGTATATTCGGACACTGCGAGCTTGGACCTCCCGGACCAAAACATCAGGTTCCTCCTGGGAGAAGTCTGGCTGTCCGACGCTGCTGTTCTCTTCTGCAATGGCGAATTGAGTAAACTGTCATTACTCCTTCGTGCGGCACATTTAAGGGCGAGGAGAGGGGCTCATTTGATTGGTGTGATGTGTGTAAAACCCACTCCACGCCTTCTCTCCTCCCTCTTTCCGACTTGCGCAGGTAGGAGGGACGGAGGTGGGACAGACGAGTAGCTGCGCCAGCGCGCACGGTTTGCCTAACTTGCAAAATCCGCCTGGCCACACCCAGTTGGCGAAGCGCAGGTGCGCTGTGCCCCCGCCTCGCCCGGTCTGCGAAACTAGAGCCCAAAGTGTGGAGAAGAATCCTGTGGGAAACACTGGGTAACATCACTACTGAAAATCTGCATACAAAATCAGTTTCTCCCCATATGCATTCTTTACTTATTTTAACTCTAGTGATACAGTATGATGCTCCCTGATTTGTGTGTATGTCAGAGGATTGAGGTGCAGTGAGAGCACAGGCTTGGTAGTAACAGAGTTTGAATGTGTTACAATTTTACAAATAGTCAGATGTTTAGCACTGGAAACAGACTTTTTCAGACTTCTAGAGGTTAGTTGTGCATGTTTAAGTTGAGATGTATCTGAGGATACATATATACGTGATGTGCCAGTGAAGACTTCCCTTGTTCGAAATCTTTGTCAGGTTCAAGGGTCAATTAGAAACTCAGTTACACACATACTGTATATGTATAGCAATAAAACATTCTCCAGGAAAACTGCTGCCTGCTGCCACAAGTTTCATCGCTCTTTGCCCAAGGAGTGCTCAAACATTGATCCAGCTGCACTGAGCTTGAGCAAGAGACTGAATATGAAAGATATATATAATAAGAAGTAACCACCATGAAGTTTTCACAGGCCTCCATGTGCTGCTTCGTACTGTTTACTAACCTGTCTTGTGGCCTGTCTGTGACATCAAACATGACACACTCATGAAAAACACACACACACACACACACACACACACAAAACAGCGTACTCATCTGCTGCAGAGGTGTGTCCACCACTCTTGTTTTTTTGTAATGGGAAAGGAGTCTATCACCTACTTATAGCTGGTTTTCTTGTGTTTAAAAAACCTGCATGCGTGTGTTAATTTTAGTGGAAAAACAACCTGGTTACTTTAGAGCATGTAAATGCACTGCATGACTCCCTGTGATTAGCAGTTTTGATCAGGGAGAACAAGGTTATCAGTTTTCTGCTACCCTTGGTGAGTAAAGCTGAACTGAAACACCTGAAATTGACCTGTTCATTAAAAAAAAAGAGCAGAGCTCATACCAACTAGTCTTGAAAATGGGTCTCACACAGACTTGTATCGAGACATAGAGATCAACACTTAACATTTGTTGAAAGCCAGTGTGGAGAGGGCTCCCATTTCTTTTTATCTTTTGTTTTAGCTTATTTGATACCTCTTAAATGACTCTCTTCTTTTCTTCTGTACTCTTCCCATGCCCTCTGTGTTCCAGTTAAAGAGAAGCTGACAGCAGATCCAGACAGTGAGATCGCCACAACAAGCCTTCGAGTCTCACTCATGTGCCCGGTAAATGAAGCATCTGTGTAGAATGTTTATGTGATGACAGTAGCTTTAATATTATTCTGACAGCATAAATTCTAGCTTGTAGGGAAATGTGAAAAGAATTGCAGCTCTGTATGTGTTGTGCATAGATCAGATCAGGCTGTAAGTATGCATTACTGTCTGCCACAGTTTGTTCCTTGAAATACCACCGGGGGTCACCAAAGTCTGAAAAATTCAAATCCGTTACACACCTTCACATTTTATTTAAAAGGCACTAAAACTGGAGACTGCTGTCAATTATTTTGCCCAAAATGACTAACTGGGTTCTCAGACCAGAATTTGTGTTTAACTTTTATTGGGTGATATACATAATTATTATGTTTATGTAAATGTAGCCACTGATAACAGTGTTTATTACATTATATGTTGTGCATATAGTGAGAACAAGTGAGTAACAGTAGGGGTGCACAATAATATTGGCATGTCCTCAGTATCAGCCAATATCGGCTTTAAAATGAACTGTTACAATCACCCAACATGCTTTTTCGTACTTTGCACAATGAATGAATATTACATACATTGAAAAGTATTATATATCCTGTCTCCATCTGCTGGTGGGCTATTATTATAAGAGCATGCATGTATAATATGATGATAATTCCACTACAGAAGAGACTTGATGATCACTAAACATTAGGTGGAAAATAAATTGGATATATCAATATCAGTATCAGTTATTGGTCAAATAAATTATTATATATCAGCATATTTGATATCTGCAACATATCCAATATCGTGCTCCCCTCAAGGTCAGTTCAATGATTGCTTTGTGGGTAGAGGCTGCTTTTGAGCCTGGATGTGCAGGTCTTAAATGCCTTGTAGCCTAATGTCAGTGCTGTGTGTCTTACAAACCTTTGCTGCTTTGAGTAGTCAGTGGCATGTCACTGCTGTTTGACTAGCAAATTGCACATTAAAACACAGTATGTCACACTCCTCCACTGCCATATACCATACCCCAGCTGTTCGTGTTGAGTGTTTACAGGCATATGCCACTGCTGGCTACTGGTATGTCACTGCTGTATATCACATGAAAATGTTATGTCCGCTGGCTTAATGTTCCACAGACATACATTTCATACATTAAATAAATAAGTAAGATGTTGTTTTGATATCATGCCCCTTGGCACATAGTAGAGAGGGGAATTAGCATATGTCCCATGATTCAATACTATCATGGTCACGATAGAACATTATTAGGATTTTAAAAAACGTTGTGCGGTATGCTGAGTATTACGAGAGCACATATTGCAATATATTACCTTTTTTAACTGCAAATTCTGTCCCCAAAGGTTAACTGTTTTGACATCTGTTTAATCCAATAAGATAATGTTTTCACTCATCAGTTCATCTCATTTCAGTCATTTTTTATTGCAGCAAAAATGTATCAGTATGTAGAGAACTGAAAAAGCAATTGATTTTACTATTTTAGTTGGCTACAAAAAGTTTAATTCATATATTGCAATATTAATAATTTATTTGATAAAAAAAATGATACTTGGCAAGAGTGTATCTATACAATAATGCTATGCAAAATATGACGATACTATGCTGTATCATTTTTTATCACCCACCCCTACTCTACTGCTAGCATTAATGGTCAAAATTTGTCCAAGGCTAGCTCAGTTAGTACAGTGTTTTTCACATCAGCAACTGTTGCCCACAAATATTGCTTATCTATGATTTTATGTAAGTTTTACACAGTACCATATCTACCAGTGACATACTACTTTCATGTTTCATGCACCTGTCTGTAAGACTTTCAGAAATGTAATAACTTTCTAGCAAGTGTTATCTGATGAATTTGTACAAATTGAACTTTGTGCTTGTTCAAGGAATCAACCATTTTCCTAGTTAATTTGCTTTGACTGACTCGAGTGTGCTTTGTCCTCCAGCTGGGTAAGATGCGACTGACAGTGCCGTGCCGAGCGGTGACCTGCTCTCACCTGCAGTGTTTTGATGCCGCCCTCTACCTGCAGATGAATGAAAAGAAACCCACCTGGATCTGCCCTGTGTGTGACAAGAAGGCTGCATATGAGAGTCTCATCATTGATGGGTTAGTTAAACTAATTCAACCCTAACACACAAAAAATGACCTGTTGTTGCTCTTGGTGAGGGAAATGTGTGGTGCCATGTTTTCATTACTTGTTGTGATTGTTAAACCAAGTAATGAGAACATGGCACTACAAAAATCCATGTGTCCCTGTTATGAAGGAGCAAGGAATGTGTTTGGGTTTCATGCCTGTCACTATAGGTGACTGTTGGTAATTGGGGGCATGTGTGTGCTTGTATGGAGGTGTCTGTGGTTATGTCACCGGGTCTTAGTGGGTAATTAAAATGACCTTTTTACTTGTTGGTCATCAGTGTTCAGTTTTGCTTGTAACAGAGACAGGGAGAGTGTGGAGCCTTTACTTTCTTGTTGACCGTTACAGCCCTTCTGGTCCAGTTTTGCTGCAGTATCTGTGCATCATGTAAGGTAAACCTGGTAAACGAAAAGGAACGCAGTGTCGGACTCATGCTCTTTGTTTTGACAAGGCATGTCGGACAGACCTCTCTGTACTAGCCCTCTCAGTGGCTGACGGTTGCTTGTAGAAAGTCGCTACAACACTGTGCGTCATCCTAGTGTTTAAGTACACAGATTATCACAGTAGAGATTGGAACGCTACCCATTTGGTTTTATGTATTTTAACTAAAAATGTCCTGAGCCGATCCTAATAGTTGGCATCTGTGCAGATCCATGCAAATTTTAATGGAACAGTAAGATCGGTTGGATAACGCCAATCAAAAATGGATCCTTTTTTTGCTGTACTGCATCTCGTCCACCTCAACCTGCCAGTGTTGCATAGCTGCTGTCCTTAATGACAGTCAGGCTTTACCCTGCAAGCATTTTAACACTTTTAACACACATATGAGAGATAGAATTTGAGTGTATGAATATGAGAACATATTTGGTTGCACAAGTGATGTGACTCTGTTCTGACACTCGCATCAGCAAAAGTTTCATTCTTCCAGCGTTACTTTCCTTAATGTCTTATCAGTAATTCAAGCATGTTTACTTAATAATTTCGAACCAGGCCTTCAGTATTTGGATCAAGTAGCATGTGTTTCAAATTTAGAAGGCTGTACAAGTTACTTCAGTGTGTGAGATACATATTTAATCAACATTCAGGTAAATAGGAGTTTCAGATTGGACTCTGTATCAGAGATACACAAAATAGAAGCTTTGGGATAAAGGCCAAAAACCTGACAATTGCTAATGCTCATGGGGACTTTGGAAACTAAAATCAGGTTCAGGGATACCACCAACAAAGTCAGTGTGAATGTGTGACTAGTTATGTACAATTATTGTATAGTGGTGATTGAAGTGTTTTGTTCCTTGTTCAGTTTATTCTTGGAGATCCTGAATGACTGCTCAGATGTGGATGAAATCAAGTTCCAGGAGGACGGAACCTGGTGTCCCATGAGACCAAAGAAAGAGGCAGTTAAAGTCCCCTCTCAGTCAGTTCAAAAAATTGAGCGTAAGTACGTCATCATGATACCAGAGCAAGGTTTAAAATGATCGTACCGACAAGTATTGTTTATGTAGTAAAGCCTGATATATCTTCTTTCACTGTGTCATTATAGCGATCCATTGTTAATAAACACACTTTAATGATCCACACTGTTGCACTGGCAGACACGTTCCATCATTACCATCAACATACACTGTACTTAAAAAATTGTTTTTAAAATGTTCGTCTTCAGTTGGATCTAATGGGTTTGGAGCTATGAACCTCAAACAGGAAGTTCGAAAGTCCCGAGGGACAAACACGTTGTTGATTTGGGTCTTTTCAGGGGGTTTGTCTTTTGTTTGTGGACAACAAGACAATGTAGAATAATACCAGCCTTATCCTTGAACTTTTGTCCTTTAGCCACAGCTCCTTTACGACAGTCTTCAGTAGTCCCCCATTCTACTGAGCCCAGCACCACCAAGAAGGCTGATGTGATTGATCTGACTCTGGAAAGCTCCTCTTCCTCTGATGATGAAGAGGACACAGACCCTCCTCTGAAGAAACGCTGTGTTTACATTTCCAAGAACGAGGAGATGCATGCGAAGGGGTGAGCAAGCCTGGTTGTGTTGTTTTGTAGAGCCCCAACCTTGTTCCAAAAAAATAAAACGGCCTTCAATTTGTAATTTGATCTTTATGCATTTGTCACAGTGATCTTCAATAACCACAATACTTTTCTAGTAGTCTCTATTACTGTTGCCATCCAGTGACATATAAGACAACACTAGACAGTAGACATCCAATATTAAGTGTTTGCTGTTTTCTGGAAGGATGACATATGGAACACACTGTTGTAAAGCTTGCTGTTTTTTCTCAGAGTGTTGACCTACCAGCCCACTGTGCGCATGCCAAACGTCCAGGCCCTGGATCCGTCCTTCCTGACCTCTACACTTGCTGACTATGCAGTCCCCTTCCACCCATCCACCCTGGCCACCATCCCAACAGACATGCAGAGTGAGTCAGCTGCATAGGATAACTATCAGTATGATCACTACGTGGAAATGTTAATAATTTAGTCAAATAATAATCTTACAAAAAATAACATTTTTTTTTCCTACCTATAGGTCTGGATTTGTTTTCCTTAATTCAAGCAGATCCTCAGGTATGTTTGTCACAGTTTCCTACTGTTAAAAGCTGCACTACGCATCATTTCTCACATCTTATCAGTCTAAACCAGGAATCATAGCAGCAGAGAATAGCTTTCAGTTGCTACTTAAGGCTGATTTATAGTTGTGCACAGGCTCTAAGCAGAGCCTACGCAAGTGGCCTATGCTGTAGTGAGCATTTATATTTGTGCGGTGGTGCATCTGTGTCGATTTGCAATTACACCTCCAAAACACTAGTTGGTGATGGGGTTTCTGTGCCATTGTGTTGAGTTCCTGTGAAAGTTTAGTTGATTCATCTAACACATAAAACATGACTTAATAGCAACAATATTAAGCAAAAGTTAAAAAAAACCCACAACTTTGACTGTATTATAACTCAAAAGGTTCACCGACAAAACACTTGTCTTTTGCTAGACATGTTTTCCCTACAAATACAACATGCTAACATTATTAGGCTAATCCTATAACATTTTACATTGCATAGATTAACCTAGCAGCTAGTAAAGTTTTCACAGAGCAGCAACATTTCACAAAGGTAATGTCACAAAATTTGGTTTTATTATAACTCATAAGATTCATCGACAAAACAACTGTCTTATATTAGACATGTTTTCCCCACAAATACAGCATGCTTACGTTATTAGCATAAGCCTGTGACATTTACCGTCACACACATTAGTCTAGTGGCTAGCGGACTCATATGAAGCCAGGATAAATGAAGCCAGGATAAATCACACATCGGACTTTGGCTTTTTTTCTGGGGACTTTATTGTCTTCACAATTTATTATTTATTATCTGTGAAATAACTGTAAATAAAGGCTTTGTTCCCACTGAGGGAAATGTTTTTTTTTTTTTGGTTGACAAAAATAAAAAGGAAAACAGGATGGCTGCGTTGATGTGTTGATGCATTGCTACGTTGCTGCGTAGCTGCGACGTGTAGTTGAGTTTCTGGGGAGGTGCACATCAGGATATTGCGTAGGGTATGGCATAGGGTATACATCTAGGCAGAGGGTATACCATTGGTACAGCATGGATTCAACGCAGAAGTTTAGGTTCACTCTGTTTGTTCAAATTGTTTTCTAGTCAGTGTTGCTACTGGTACAACAAAGACAGAAATTAAGAAGTGAATTTCAGACAGTCTCCTAAATAGCAACGATTAAGTATGGTTTTATTACAGCTGGCTGTAACACTCCACGGTATGCTGCAATGTTCCAACAAAAGCAGGGAAGGGGAAGACTGCAAGTTAGTAAGCACTGGTGTAAACAATGCTGGATTTAAAACACTTCAAAGAATTAGCTTTACAAATGTTCTGTGAGGAAGGAAATGCATTCAACACATTTGTAAGACCTCAGAAATATGCACAATGACTTTTGGTGACACTGAATGTAAACATCTTACAACTCTTACATAAAGTATCGCAGAGCAACCATGTTTCCCTGCTGACTGCGTACCTTTACATGGCAAGGTCAAGTTTTAACAACTTACAGGAAGGCCGACTTCAAAAAAGAAAACCAGGTTGTAAAAAAAAAAAAAAAAAAAATTCCCTTTAAACCGCAAATAGGAAGGATGTGGGAAACAAACAAAAATAGCTAGAGAAAATACACTTCTGGAGGTTCAGTGAGGGGAGGCATGTGGATCCTGACAGCCCAAAAGGTTTACACTCAGGTTGATATAATGGGACGGACCCACTTTTACCTGCTATTTTATTAAATACAAATTCTTTCAAATTTAGTTTTTATCATGTTGGTTCTCACAATCTATGAATATCTAAAACTCCAATATTCATCATAGATCTGTAATCACCTTTTGTTGGCTGAAAGAATTTTGAGTGTCTGATTGATGTTCACACAGTGGAGATACACCCTGAAAACAAGCTGAGCAGAAAAGATGTGGAATGTTGATTAAGTGTATTTGACAAGTGTATTTTTCACAAGCTATTTGATGCATATCCATGAACTTCATTTTGTGCCCTTTTCCTCTTAACCAGGGCTGTATGAAACCAAACAAACGTTTGCAGTCAAGATTTTTAATAAATTACATTTATAGAGTTGAGATGTATTTAGTAGGAATCTTAAAGCGTCGGATGTAATACGTCAGTGCATAGTGCAAGTAATTTGACTAATCAGAGTAATCTTTGACTTTTTTTTAATGTAACCATTGAACAATGACAGCAACTATTTTCAGTTAGTTAAGTTAATGCACACATGCTGCTTTTGCTTTTGCTTGTAGAGTGAAACCAATTGAGATACACTTATCTGTTCACATTTAAAGGATAAGTAAGGTATTTTCCAACCTGGACCCTATTTTCTCATGATTTTGTGTCAAAGTGACTCTGGGAGACAATTTTTTAATTGGTCCAGTATTCAGAGAGGCTGCTGCAGCCAGCATCAGTGAAATTGGCTACAATGAGATTCCTGTGGGCAATTTAGCATTGTCAATGTACGTGGCAATGTTTTTACCACTGACAGACTCAGATTATTAATAAAAGTGTCTGACAACATATGGAAAGGATCCCTACAGAGGTTGGTATTTTTGTTAAAGAGTAAGATCCTCTTGGTTTAACCAGAACATGCCCCGAAGTCACCATCACCAAACACACCAGACTCCATTGAAATAATCAGTAATTTTAGCGTGTATAGATCCAGCATATTTTTCACATCTAACTGAGTGAATTGAGGATGTATTTAAACCAAACCAGAAGTGGTGATTGTTAAAACGAGGAAAGAAGAACCAAAATGGTTTTGTGAGTTTTATTTTACTTCTGTCAACTTTGTATAAAGTGTTTTACAGTGATAAAATTACTGTTTATTTAAATACAGTCTGGTGGCTTTGATGATAGCAATTTTGGATCTGTTTCTAATTAAAGAGCATCCTACTCTTTAACAAAGACGTCCACCTCTGTAGGGTCCTTTCCATAATATTGTCAGACATTTAAAATAACAATCTGAGCCTGTCAGTGGCAAAAACAAGCACTTTCAAGCCCCATTTCCACAAAACACTGAATATATAGTACCTTGAGGACTAAAAAGCCCCGTTCCCACATAGCAGTACGGTATGTACAATTCAATTGAGTAGGCTAGTTATGAGGCAGAAGCCACTGTTCATATTGTGGAGATTTAATTAGTAAACTGTAAATATGCAATGAAAGGATGTTGTACTGCCTCTTGGAGCAGCGCATTAACTGTGCTGACTTTGGCCGGGTTATGTGAACTGCATATATTCTAATCCTCACTCTGAGAAAAGATAAGGGTCACGTAGCGTCGGGCCAATGCAACACTAAACCCCCGAGCTTGCCTGAGAAGGACTAAATGCACAAAGCTGGTATTTTAAAATATTCCATGGAGAGAGACTCTCATTGCAGCATGTTTTATTTTGTTCTGAAAACGTCAGCGTGCAGACTTTCCTCTGTCACTGATAATGAGGAAATACAGTGAGGGCTGGACAGAGCAGTGAGTGACAATAACCTCGCCCACATTTAAAGGGACGGTTTGCAGTGGAAACGCTAGGGTCCAGGTACCATGTCTGAAGGGTTCCAATGGTACCATACTGAAAATGTTAGTTGGAAACAGGGCTCAAGTAACCCTTCAGACATGGTACCTAGACCCTAGGTCCCTTAAGCTTTTCCACTGCAAACAATGTGGTTGTCACTCACTGCTCTGTCCAGCACTTGCTGTGTTTCGTCTTCACTGGTGACACAGAATGAAGTCTGAACCTCGTTTATCATCCACGGAAGATCCACTCATTACTAAAAGTGTATGTCATCCAAGAGAGGCGATACTTCTCCAATGTATGGCAATACTGCCATACATTGTATTGTTGTATTGTTGTATTGTAGCAGGTCATACAAACTAAAAAGTTTCACTGACATTTCATTGGACTAATGATGTTGATCCTGATCAACTTGTTTTTCCCACTCAGCATTACAGGCCACAGATGTTCCTGGACAACCTGACGAACAGCATGCAAACTGCAGCTGCAGCCAGCACCAGCTCAGCCCTGGTCTCCTCCTCCAGCAGCCACTACGACACCAGCACCCATGCTGCCAGCTCCTTCCACGAGACGCGGGTCATCACAGGAGGAGGGGGCGTTGGAGGAGGAACAGACAGCAGCATATCAGATATTATTTCACTAGACTGAGCCACGTCTCACTGGACCTTTTCAGGCCCCTTTTCTGTGGCCTTTTTAGTGCGGACTACGTGTTCATGCCATGTCAAGTTTTACATAGAGGCACCCAAATTGGTATACATGACCACTTTGATGACCTAAACATTTTCATGATGTTAAAAACTGTATCCAGGCATATTTCTTTTTGCCACTGGGTTTCTGATTCTAAATGGGGTTTGCGTCCTATCTGCTACGGTAGGACGATAAACGGTTTGATGGCCAAGGACAACATGTCGGTGAATTATCATTTCTCTTCAAGTTCTCCTGACTTCAACATTTGAGAATCCTTCTCGTGCACTGTCATACATACCTTATCACATTAGATCAAGAAGAAGGGATTGATTTAGCCTTGGTTTAGTCCAATATTCCCTGGTGGTTTAGCCTTGGTTTAGTCCAACATTGCCCCAGTTTTTTGGGCCTTGGTTTAATCCAGTATTTCCTGGTGTTTTATCCATGGCTTGCTCTTCCACCTCCACAGGAAAATTTTGCATCTCTATGATTTGCTAGATGGGTGCCGTTGTGTACCAGCTAGGGAGCATACACTTCACTGGAATCAGTGGAACTAGTAATCCCTTCACATTATTTGTTTCAGTGTTCATATAAAATTACTGCTTGGGGAAGTTTATTTCGGAGTTTCTTCATCTTATATTATACAGTCTCATGATCTGAACAGTCTGTCTTTTGGTCATGTGTAAAAATATTTTAATATCCCATCCACCCACAGCTCTGTAGAGGTTTTCCTGGGAGAAAGATAAATGTCTGTAATACTTTTTCTCTCCCAGTTGCTTCAGTGCTGAAAATATTTAGGAACATTGAACTCTTCATTTATACCAATTTGGTTACTCGAACTTACATGTCAGTCTGACTTCAGCCTGTTCTGGCCTGGTTGACCGGAACTGTGTGCCTGATTAGAGTCAGCACGGATGTGACAAGAGCTTGGACTCTGCTTTCAGCAAGAGCTTGTTTCACACATCCATGCAAGTAAATGACAGAAGTAGGAAGGCCTTGGTGAAAAACATTTGTGGACTGATAAAGATAGTGTTGACTGTTAACATGGAAGGAAGGTCAGTAATTCAGATTTTTTCATTGGTTCTACCAGCTGTCAGTCAGTACCCCGATGAGGGCTGTTACAGGGCAACTTTCATGTCATACCAACGTAAAATGTTCCTTTGTAATTTAGTCAGAGCAATAATAATTTAACTAGTGTTAGGTTAAATGAAGTTGTAATTGTAGTTCAGATACTCAGCAAACGATTCCAGCTGGTTCATACCACTCTGCCTCCCAAATCCAATCCTTTTCCTCTGTGTATGGTCAAATTATTGGCTTATATAAGGTGCAAACATGATTCTGTTTTGTAAGAGAAAAACACTTAAAGGAATAGTCAACTTGAGGCAAATACGCTCATTTGCTCTCTTTCAGAGAGTGAGATGTCTAGCTAATGTCCGTGTAAGTACAAACCTTGAGTCATTATGTTGTTAGCTTAGCATGACTGGAAGTGGCTAGCCTGGCTCTGTTCAAAGTTCAAAAATACTCCTACCAACACCTCTGAGCTCACTAATTAACATGCTTTACCCTGTTTGTTTTCTCCTTAAACAAAAATATATAGCCCCTTTCCCACTGCACCAAAAACTTACTAACACTGGCTAAAATCTGTTTTTTTGTATGTAATGGGAAAGGTTGCAATCTGTATTCACAGCCGCGTCAAATAACTCAGCAGTAGTCGTGGGTATTTATTGGCTGCGGCTCCTATCAGCAGTAATAGAAATACAACACCCAGGTGAACGCGCAAATTTTAGCCCCTTTACCAGCAGAAGGCAGTGACAAGTCACCACAAAATACCATCTGTCAAGCAGCACTCAAACATAATTCCATATTTGGAATGAGTCTGAGTTTAAAAGCCAGACTTCATAAGTAAGAGATATATAAAAGAAATAACTATTGTAACATTTTCACTGGCCTCCACACTGCTTTGTACAGTTTACTAACCTGTTTTTCAAACCAATGACATCGAACGTAACACAGCAGTAAAATAAAAACAAAAACACTGAGGCACACTCACCTGCTGCAGAGCCATGCACACAGCTCTAATCTACTGGCGATGGGAAATGGGGGCGATGGGGCATTTTAGCCTTTAATTGATAAGTCAGACAAGCATGAAAGGGGGAGAGACAGAGGGCGCGACATGCAGCAAAGGGCCACAGGCTGGAGTTGAACCTGGGCCGCTTTGGCAGCAGCCTTGTACATGGGGCGCCTGCTCTAGCCACTAAGCCACCAACGCCCCGGGTTTTCCCGTGTTTAAACATTTTGTGGAAAAGGGCTATGAGAATCAAAGTTTGTGGTTTTAAGGGGACATTTTCAGGGTTTAATGTTAATGTGTTTTTCACTTGCCTGGTTGAAGAAGTGGTTGGAAATCTACTTGCCCAAAGTAAATTTTAACTTTCCCCTATACATTGTTCTGTTTATTAGTAGTCATCAAACAACAAAGACTAATTAAATTTTAAATTTGACATGCCTTTGAAGAAAAACAACCCTGTTTTATCCGTATGCGTTTAACTCTTTTTTACCACTTGCCTTATTGGTCAAGTGATTTGTTCGATTTACTAGCCTAATGTGGCATTTTACCTGCCCCAGGCTAAAAGGTGCTCCAGAGGTGTTGTTTTTCTGTAAGCGGATGCGTAACTTAGCGTTGCCCTGCTTTCCTTGTCAAAAAGCTTATTGGGTTTTCCCATTGGATTTTAGATTAACAAATGCTTATGATGATTAACGATTTGTTCAGCAGGATAATTTTCACAAATGAACACTATTTGATTAATGACTTTTGAAACCTAAATGCAATGGCCAGAAGTAAAAAGCTAACATCAGGCAAAAAATGAACAATGCCACAGTTGCACGACTAACTTCACCACCACAACGAGGCTGTTAGGCCGTGTTCAGTGTGATGACGTTCTGCAGTGTCATTTAGCAACTTGTTGGCAACTGCCTTTGTTAAGAAACAGATAAAGTTCATAATTCACAAGTGGGTTATTTACTGATGTATTTTATGTCGCAGAATAAAACACAAATGTCTATTCAGGTTGTGTTAACCACAGCCCTCATTTCGGACATCAAACCAAAAACCTATTCAGAAAAACCCATTGACTTCCAGACGAGGGAATTGGGAGTTTAGAAATGCTAACACATTTTGGGGTTTTGGAACTCATTCCTTGGGCACTCTATTGGGCAGTTCTTATTGGTGAGCCCCGATTATGTGCTGCACCTGCCTAGCTGTTTCCTTTTCCTTCTAGTCTTTATACTAAGCTAGGCTAACCACATCTGACTCCAGCACTGTGCTTAAAACAGACATTAATAATCACCTGCTCATCTCACTTTTTAAAAGAAGGTATTTCCCAAAATATTTTAACTGCTCCTTTAAATGTTTTCACAAATGTGTGCATCAGTTTTGGCAAGCATGAGATGGTGTTGGTGGATTTTGACATAATGTGAATGAAAGAGTTTGTTTGTCTGATCTTTTTCTCTTTAGTTAATATTTAAAAGTCCACTCTGTAATTCTTCTAAACTCTGGCCTCTGCTATATTTGGATTTTATCTTATGTTAATTATGCTGTGTGTTAGTATGGGATGGATGAACGTGACATGAACATTCGCTCAGTCTAAACACCTGAAGCCCACTTTCTCACGGTTGACAGCAAGCAGTAAGACGGATAAACAGGGCAGCTACTGTATCACACCTCCATTATCTGGATTGCTTGTTTTGCATGTGGACTTTCAGCCATCAGGAGCTCAATCTCAGGGACCTATACTCCACTTTTCTGGGCTTGACGGACTGAGTGAATGAAACTACTGACACAGAAACAACATGTCAGTATCTGTAACTGAAATACAGATGTGATGTAAAAGTCCGGCTAATGTATAGCAGTTTTTGGTCAGTGTTTTATTCAAACATGATGCTAATGTGTGCTAGATGATGTTGGCTGCAATTTCAAGTTTGCATGTTAAGGCTGTTGTAATGGTCAGTTCACCCAAATTATAAAAACCGGTTTTCAGATATCTGTGAGAATTCAGTCTCCACAGAGTTTTGTTGACTTTTTAAAACATTTTTTAGAATCAGTGTCCCTGTTCAACACCGTCTCACAGAAATATGTGATAGGACCTTTTAAGGTATTACGTGGTGGTGGGCACGAAGTTTGTTAAAATCACGTGCTAGCAAAAGAGCTGATGTAAAGAGTATTACAAACAATCGCAGTTTCCTTTAGAGACAGACGCTGTTTGGTGAGGTTTGGGGAAAGAAAACTGGTGTGTAAGTGATGTAAACTTGCATACTTTGAGTAGTTATGTAAAGTACCCATATAAAGTGCTTTGTGTTGTCACATAAAGTCACTTAACTAAAGGACTGGACCATATGTGAGTCCAATCAGATTTGGCTGTTCAATACAACTAATCAACGGTTCATTTTTTTTTCCCCCATATAAAGTGTTAAAGTTTGAACAGGGTCCAGCAGGACATCCAATGTGACAATAAACAAGCTAACTGCACTAACAACGGATCAGAAATGTGCAACATTTTTTTGCCGACACTAGATATCAAACAAATGCCAGAGACTGTATGGTATGAAGTTGCTATGAGCTGTAAATTCATCACTTGTAGGCAGAAGAGGGAAGATAATGTTATCTCAGAGCCTTACGGTGCAGAGCCTCGCCTCCTCTGGTACACTGCAGCCTGTACCAAGTGCAAGTCCAGAGTGCCCACTCCAAAGCAAAATCTGCGGACCAAAATGTCCCAAAATGTGTTAAATGTTTTAACACATTTTGCGCCCACCTCTACATAAAGCACTGTTAAGTCTTCATGTCCATTTTACATGTTTCTATGAGACAGACCGGGCTGACCAGGATGATTCAGACGGGAGACAATCTTTGAAGTATTTGAAGTACTGTGAAAACTGTCAACAAAACTGATACCAAATTCCATTTTCTTACAATGTATTAAGGTGGAGGCAAAAGTATCAGAGACCAATATCTCAAAATGTTGATAAATAAAACCCCAACTGTCTGCATGTAGAGATACCACTGGTGGCAGGTGAGAAAATATATTTTTTATAATTTTGGTGAACCAACCCTGAGTAAGTATAGCATAATAAGTAAAAAGGTAAAAACATGTAAGATTGACAACACTATAAAATTATTGTCCCACCTTTACGCCATCTTCATGCATGCAGAATAAAAAACAACCACCCATGAGTGGGGAGTGTTTGGATAGAGGTCACTGTTTTGTGAAGTTACTGATTAGACTTTTGAGACTGTCTATATTTACCTGCAGGCAGATGTTGAAGTGGATCTATGGGATTTTTAAAGTTTTTATTTTATACTCTTCATATGGACTTTGAAACATAATCAAGACCACTTGGACGTTTCTCTTTGGACACCATGTTAACAGACTCAGAGAAAAGAGTTTGTTTTCTTCACATTCACGAGGTTTATTACAAAATTGTCTGTTTTCCTGTATCTGTAAACTTTCAACATTTTGAATTGTGGTACCATGTGTGGGTGTTTTTTTATTATTAAAAGTTTTCTTTTTTTATTCAGTTAAAACCTGTTGCTCTTGGAAATAGTTTAAAACAGTTTGTTATTCCCAGGAGAAAAAAAAATTAATTCACTGAAAGTGAGAAATAAGACAAAATCATCAAGCAGCTCTTTCCATCTAGTGAAGTGTAGGAGGAATACTTACAAACAGGGCTGCGTTCAGCCACAACAAAACAGCAAAATGTTTCTTCAAATGAAAACAGTGGTGTGTTGAATACGCTGTTGTGTTACGCAGGGGCACTGCCTTTTATTAACTAGTATATTCAGTTTGGAGGGCTTTATTGGCATGGGAATCAAACTTTTATGCTGCCAAAGCAATTGTGAAATTCCATTCAATTTCAATTCAGTTTTATTTATAAAGCCCAATATCACAATTTGCCTCAAAGGGCTTTACAGTAGACGACATCCCTCTGTCCTTAGGACCCTCGCTGCGGATAAGGGAAAAACTCCCCCTAAAAAAATAACAGTAGAAGTATGACTAATAATAACAGCAGCAGCAGGAGGCATCTGGCAGGACCACAGCAGCAGCACAACCACACACGTCACACTATCTAGGCACCGCTGCGATATAAGTTAACCTGCGAGACAGTGGAACACAAAGGCTCCGGAGAAGAAGCCGAGTTAGTTAAAACGATGTCGGACTCCGTAGTTTTCTCTGGACCCCTCCCAAATCTGACCACTGATGACATGTTTATCCGCATGTCATTATTTAATCGCTGGTTGTGCAGGTGGTGTCCAGCAAACAATGTGGGTTTTGTTAATAATTGGCAAACTTTCTGGGGAAAACCTGGTCTTATTAGGAGAGACGGCATTCATCCCACTTTGGATGGAGCTGTTCTCATTTCTAGGAACCTGGCAAATTTTATTAGTAATTCAAATCCCTGACAACCCAGAGCTGAGATCAGGACTCAGAGTTGCAGTCCTATACGCCTCTCTGAGCTTCTAGTTCAGTTACAGAGTTGCAGTCCTATACGCCTCTCTGAGCTTCTAGTTCAGTTACCCAGCCATAGTTTTCATAGTCCTATACAAACAGTGTCTGTCCCCTGACTACCTAAATTATTTATATACAAACAGTGTCTGTCCCCTGACTACCTAAATTATTTAAATCCAAAATTAAACATAGAGGAGTTGTACATAACAACCTCATAAAAATTAAAACCTCTTCTGTGACAGAAAGACAAAACAGGAGAATTAAATGCGGACTGTTAAATATCAGGTCTCTGTTGTCTAAAGCAGTGTTAGTAAACGAATTAATATCAGATAATCATATTGATTTACTCAGTCTCACTGAAACCTGGCTGTGTCTAGATGAATATGTAAGTCTAAATGATTCCCATATTGATTTACTCAGTCTCACTGAAACCTGGCTGTGTCAAGATGAATATGTCAGTCTCAATGAATCCACTCCTCCCAGTCATAATAATACCCACATTCCTCGAGGCNATGTCAGTCTAAATGAATCCACTCCTCCCAGTCATAATAATACCCACATTCCTCGAGGCAGCAGCCGAGGAGGGGGAGTTGCAGCCATTTTTAACTCTAGTCTGTTAATCAGCCCTAAACCTAAACTAGATTATAATT